>NC_045429.1:143119303-143419303 GCF_902635505.1 Sarcophilus harrisii
CGAGGCGTCACCATGGTGACCACGCTCTGCGTCGGCGTCGCTCTGGCGATGACGTCACACCGAGGCGCCGCGCGGAAGGCTCGCCCGAGCGGAAGAGCTGCCGGTGCTTGAGAGGGTCTTGGCCGCGGAGGCGGTGTGACCGTCATGGCGGTGTTGCTGGAGACCACTCTGGGCGACGTTGTTATCGATCTGTACACGGAGGAGCGACCGCGGGGTACGTAGCCCCGCCCTTTCGCTGCCCGTTTTACCTCTCTCTCCCTGACGGGTACCTGGATGAAGGGCAGTAGAGCGAGGAGCATCTTGTTGGAGAAAGTTTCCGGGAGCACCGCGGAGGAGGAGGAGGAGGGGGAGGAGGAGGGGGAGGACGTTGGCGCCTTATTCCGGGAGTGTGTTTCGGAGATAGCCTTGGGGCGGGTGTCCAGTGTGGCGTCCGCAAGATCTTGCATCCGGTTGTAGTTTTGTGACTGTGGCCTCTAAAACCCCGGCAAGTGCCCGGGAGATTACGAGCTAAGTCAGGAGTGGCTCGCATTCGCCACGGCTGCAGGGGGTTCTCACGCTGCAAGTTCTGGGATAGCCCTCCTCTTTTTTTTTTTTTTTTTTTTTTTTTTGCCATTTAAAGTTTTTTTTTTTTTAATTTATTTAATAGCCTTTTATTTACAGGATATATGCATGGGTAACTTTACAGCATTGACAATTGCCAAACCTTTTATTCCGATTTTTCCCCTCATTCCTCCCCTAGATGGCAGGATGACCAGTATATGTTAAATACATTAAAATATAAATTAGATACACAATAAGTATACATGACCAAACCGTTATTTTGCTGTACAAAAAGAATCAGACTCTGAAATATTGTACAATTAGCTTGCGAAGGAAATCAAAAATGCAGGTGGGCATAAATATAGGGGTTGGGAATTCAATGTAATGGTTTTTAGTCATCTCCCAGAGTTCTTTCTCTGGGCGTAGCTGGTTCAGTTCATTACTGCTCCATTAGAAATGATTTGGTTGATAGCCCTCCTCTTAATAGGGCATCGTGTTCTCCGCTGGGCTTGTGAAATGCGCCGGAGCGCATCTTTGCTGTCTTTGAAAGGAAATCTGGTGGCAGGAGGCTGCTTCTATTTGACCCCCAAACAAGGAACAAGACAGAGGGTGGATGTGCTAAAAGAGAAGCGGCTAAAGGGTAGAGAGTGGGGTGCTGAGCCAGGAAAACCGGGGTTCCAATCTTGCTTGTGATCCTGGATTTCTTATTTCTCCTCTCAGTCATTTATTAGTCTCTTCCACAGTAAGTTGCAAAGGAGAAGCAACTTGTCTCTTCCACTGTAAGTTCTAAAGGAGAGGCAACTTTTGGTTGATGGAGTTTCTTCCTGGGTATATCCCTGATAAATAAAGGGACGTTTAAAGGACTGAACAAAGCGGGTATTCTGAGAAAACCTGCCTCCATCTCATAATAGCTGTTTCATTAGTGTCCTTATCGTATCTTTCCAAGCACAGCTGCCAGAATAAATCTCACAGAGGCAGACAATACAAACTTTCTCCTGCTCTCCTCCATGTCTCTCAGATCACAATTTCATGTGGCATTCTTGCATTGCATTTTAATTTCCAGCTAAACTTTCTGTCCTCATCCTGCCTATTGTAGCTTCTGCGTTTGTGCATATCATACTCCATCTTTGGAGTGCACTCCCTTACATACCTGGTGTTTAATAATAACTGACATTGACACAATATGTCTTCTATGTATGATCTCATTTAATGTCCATAGCCCTATGTATGAGGCATATAATATAAGCATTGTTATTATTCCCATTTAACAAATCAGAAACTTGAGATTTAGATAAAGTGATATATTTAGTTACTTAAGTCTTGGTAGGATACCAAGGCAAATGCTGTTTACCAAATATCTCTTGAAATCTTTCTATTCAAGGCTGGCATTTTTGATGTTTTTTGTATCATGGCATCAGACTTTGCAGTCTTGTGAAACCTACATACTCCTTCCTAAAATAATGTTTTTAAATGCACAAAATAAAATAAATTGGATTATAGATATGTTAAAATATAGTTATCAAAATACTTAAGAAATAAGTTCATAGATAGCAAGTTAAGAAATGTTTAAGTTATGGTCCAGATTCTGTCTCTGCCATGAGTGCTTCCTTCATACTCAACTTAAGAAGGAAGCATTGGTTCCTAATCTTTTTGTGCTTCTGTGACTTCTCCCATACATTTCTCATATTCTAAGTTGATATTTCATTCACCTACTAAATCACAAACTCATCAAGACAGTTACTTTGTCATTGAAAGATAGTACCATGTATGTAATTGGAATTTAGTGTTTAGTAAATGTTGACTTTGTGTTTATTGAATACATTTCACAATTTCAGTTACCTAAAAACACCACTTACAGACTTATATAGTTGTCTGCTGAATTTATATTTTATTTCAGATCAGTAAAATAAAGATTGCCTGTATTACATATGTTCAATATTAATAAAAAATAATAATTTTCACATTTGTATAGCAATTTAAAATTTACAAGACTTTTTTATTGGTGGTCTGCAACTGATATATTCCTTTCAAAATGAATAAAAAGGAGCAAATAAGAAGATTTGTTATTAATTTTAGTTTTCAATCCTGTCAGATTTTTTTTTTCAGGCCTTTACTCAGTCAAGGGAGACACTAGCATAGAACTGCCCAACATGGCATGCTTTCATTCAGAGAAGGAGCTGTGCTCTATGAGTAAAGCAATATTGAATTAGCCCAAAAGAAATGCAAGTTATATACAAAATTAAGAGAAGCTACCTCAAATATTCATATGGACTGTTTGTGTTCAACCGTAGCAAGCAGAGCATTCTAAGTTTGTATTAATCTGATCAATCAGCGTTAGTCGGACATACTATAACTCGACTAATATAATGATGTTATTTTGGTCCTCTTTGAGAAGAAATGACAACCACCACTACCATTATTATCTGCTGTGTTCTAGTCCTTGAGCTAAGTTCTAGGGATAGAAATACAAAAACAAGAAAAAAGAAACAATTCTGTTCTTGAACTTACATTCTAACAATCACCAAAAAAGGATATATTATTCATTGTTAACTTTCATAGTTGAAGTAAATTCAGAACTTGTCTTGTTTGCCTATTTAAAAAATTCCTCATTGGTTGATTTGATTAATTATAATATCTTAATTTCTTTCAGCTTGCTTAAATTTTCTGAAGTTGTGCAAAATAAAGTACTACAATTATTGTCTCATTCATAATGTACAGGTGAGTTGGTGATCATTACTTATTTTTTAATTGCTTAAGTTTGTCAACTCAGAATATCAATTGATCAGCTTCTTGTTATGTTCTAGAGAGATTTTATTATACAAACTGGTGATCCTATGGGAACTGGCCGAGGAGGAGAATCAGTCTTTGTGTAAGTACATTTTGTTTATATACCAAAAAATTGAATTTTCTGTTTGAATGCTTATTAATGTGCTTCATTTGGTGCTCTCTCTCTATATATATATGTGTGTGTATATATATATTTATATCTTTATTATAGTAGTAGTAGATGACTTTTATATCACAATTTTATGGTTTCTAAAGACTTTCAAGTGAGTCTGACTTTCTAAGGGAATTTTGAAGGGGAAATGAGGAGGGGAGGGAAGTAGTGAAAAGTAATATTTGGAATCATGATTACATTCTCAAAATATTGTGAATGATTTGGGATTGGCTAATCAAGTATGTTTGAGTAAGATGCTAATGAGACCAAAGATGGCAGGTTCAGGGCATTTGATTGGTACCTAGTTACAAAACTAAATTTAATTTTTTTTTTTTTTTTTTTTTGTGAATGATAGTTCATGTAGGAGAAAGTTAATAAGAATATGTAGAAGAAATCAAGGTGTTTTGATGATGGAGCATCTCTGAGCATCCAATGGATAGCTGTCTATAATAGGAAAAGCTATGTGATTTTTTTTCATAAGGAGAATAATGCTTTCTTTTACCTTGTTCACAACACAACCAATACCCTTGTTTTAGGTCTTAAGTTTCAAATTTATTTTGTACAACTTTGTGCATACCTCCTGATTTGGGGAGGGGGGAGTTTGGAGGGAAGAAAAAGACTGTGCTAATGTCCTGATGCTCAGTAGAAACTTATGGATACTTTTATATCATCTTTCAATATGGCTAGGATGTCACTTTAGGTTTTAGTATACAAAAGTGATCAGGAGTTTTCTTCACTGATGTTGAATTAAAGCATATATATCAGTGAAATAATGGAAGTCTTTAAATTCAACACCTAACAGAAGCAATTTTTCATTTGTAATTTCAGAAACATTTGTCAACAGTTGAACTTTTCATCATAATTTTTATTTGAGAAATTGAAGTGTCTTCTTTATTAAAATTTCCTCTTTACATGCTTAGTAAAAATATTGCCATATATTTTCAGACAATTGTATGGTGATCAAGCAAGGTTTTTTGAGGCAGAAAAAATGCCAAGAATTAAGCATAAGAAAAAAGGCACAGTCTCTATGGTGAATAATGGCAGTGATCAACATGGATCTCAGGTGAGCTCATAGTTGAACAAATAAGCCTTTTAAAATCAGAGCAATGGGGAGAAACCTTTGCAAATAGATCTATTGCAATAATTCTAGAAAGATGAGACTTTCACTTTAACAAAATTCATTTTTTTCCCCCTCAGTAACCCATTTTAACAGTACTCAATTTCACTTTACACAATTAATTGTGTTTTTAAAATAGGCTAATGATTTGTGTACTGAATAATAATGTTCAAATTACATATGCTTTCCACTTTTCATTCACTATTTACCACTTAGAATATTTTGTTGTCATTGTTCATTTGTTTAAGTTGTGTCTGACTCTGTGAGCCTATTTGGGGTTTTCTTGGTAAAGATCCTGAAATGACTTGCCATTTCCTTTTCTATCTCCCTTTATAGATAAGGAAACTGAGGCAAATAGATTGAGTGACTTGCCCAGGACCACACAGCTTTGTCTGAGGCCAGATTTGAACTTTCCAGGAAATAAAATATTTGCATATGTTTATATATTAAATGTAGAAGAGTGATTTTTAACCCCACATATTTAAACTGCAGTTCTGACCTAATTAGGGAAGAAGGAATTCCAGTAAAGGTATTTGCATTTTAGATGGGATTCTTGGTTTTAAATGACTTAAACTTTTTAAGACTGGAAAGAACTTAAAAATCCCAATCATAATCCTTTTTGAATTAGGAGTTTTCACAAATTATTTTAGTACTACTTGTCACCATGTTGTTGTGAAATTTTGCAAAACATTTCTCTTTAGATATAATCCATTTTGTTTATTTCTGTGTGAATTGTATTCATGACTGATTTTGGCTACATGCTTTCTAAATGTGTTTGCGTTTATTATGTAATAATATACATCTTCTCTTTTTCACCTTTAGTTTCTTATTACCACAGGAGAAAATCTAGATTATCTTGATGGTGTGCATACAGTGTTTGGTGAAGTAACAGAAGGAATGGATGTAATCAAGAAAATTAATGAAACCTTTGTTGACAAAGACTTTGTACCTTATCAAGATATCAGGTTTGATTTCCTTTTTCACTGTACATAGAGAGCTTTAAGGTTTTATGATTTCATTAGTGTGTTGACTTCCCTTTTTGATAACAACTGCAACTTCTTGATATCTTAGAAGACTTCATGACTGGTACTGACTAGAAAAATCCATTATTGTCAGCTGTCTGTGATGAGCCACTGTGAAATTACCTAGGATCTGCTCTGGGCAACAGACTCATAGTCTGCCATTGGGTCTGTAGCTGAAGCCTTTTCAGCTTGGTAGGACTTGCCAGAGCCTGCTTTTAGAACTTAGGTTCATCATAATCATCCTCTCAATCAACAATATTTATTAGTATGTGCCAGGAACTCTGATAAAAATTTAGAGGGAGCAGATAGACAGGTAGAATGGGAGCAGATAAAGCGTGATATAGATAGATAAATACAAGATATATACAGAATAATTGTGTAGTTACTATGCAGGCACTTATAATTGAGTGGTGGGGGTTTGGGAGTGTTCACTCAGGAATGTATGTGCAGAAGTTGCTATCAGATATAGTGCCCGGTATGTGGTAAGTTGATTAAGTGAATTATAGCTCTTTTGAGGAGGTTAGAACTTGAGCTAAGTTAGATCAGATTAGTATTTTTTAAGAGAAATGAAAGTGGTTTAATAGAAGATTATAAGAACATTTGTCATGGCCATTTACAAATTTGAGCTGAATTAATATCAGATTAGTATTTTAGTGTTGACTTCTATGGATATTATACTTTAGTATTTTAGTATATATTTATTTAGGCACTTAATAAATAAATATGGTAGTGGTAATATGTAGGAATTATTTTTTAAGAGAAATGAAAGTGATTTAATAGACTATAAGAATACTTGCCATGACTATTTGCATTTCTTTTTAAATAATTATGTTATTGTACTATACATGTTAGTTATTTGTTTTGAAAAAAAAATCTTTAAAATAGCTTGATGTTAATAATAGCACTAATAGTTACTAACTTTTTTTTAGGAAACTAAAATGCTAAACTTAAGGGGGTAGTATAGATAATGAAGAAATAGGGCAAAAGCTTTAGGATTTCAACATTTGCGTAATTCTCTACTTTAGATGTCATTGCATATGCCGATTATATCAGATAGTCATAAGTAACAAACTAAAATAATTTCTTTAGAAATAATAGATTTTAAGAACCTGATATAGATTTTATTTTGACTTGAGCAGTAAATAAGTTTGTTGATTTTTTTATTAATTAAAAAAATTCATAGTTAATTTGTAGATTTTGAAACACTTTACATATATAACTTTTCATTTTTAAGGATAAATCATACAGTGATTTTAGATGATCCCTTTGATGACCCAGCTGGCTTATCAATTCCTGATCGATCACCAGAGCCAACCAAGGAACAACTAGATGTAAGTTTACTGATTATTTGCCACTTTTTTTGGCTGTGGCTTCACATTTTGGTGTCATTTTTCTTATTTGTGAAATGAGGGGATATGATTAGATAGCATCAGTAGTCTTTTCTAGCTAAGAAGTTCTTTGATTTTTTTTCTGAACCTGGGAGTGAACATTGTCATTGGTGGATATTCATTTCTTTAGAATTATGTTTCTGTAAGGCTTACTTAGGTACTAACTAGAGAAACTGTAGTCCTCTTTTTCCTACTGTTTTCCACATAGTTAGGAGTGGTGCAAACACTGGCCTGGCCACCCCCATTACTTTCATGTGACTTTCTCTCCTTAAAGGCACACCTAGAATCCCTTTACTGCTGCATTTCTAATAGTCTCTCTCCTAGCTCTTTTTCTGTCCAACTATTGAAATGCAGGATTTAACTACGAGGTATTGGTCCTTTTTGTTTTTTGTCCTTTTTGTTTTTCTTTGTCCTTTTTGTTTTTATTAAAACAGTTATAATTTGAGAGGCTTCAAAATGTAGTAGCTGTTTTTTATACCTATGAAATCACATCTTGTTCCTGATTCTGTCCCTTAAACTGTTATTTGTGACATGTGGCCTAAAATCCAACTTTGTGAATGAAAGGGTTTGGATATTTTATTATGGCATTATTCAGTTTTTGTCATTCATTGATTTGTTGGACACTAACTAATTTCTACAGGATTGTTTGTTATTTTGATTGGAATAAGTTTAATTTCTAAAAGCCTCCTCTTCATTGATTTTTTTCAAACTATATTGAACAAACTATGAAAAGGTACCTGGTCTTTCATCTGTATCAGGTTTTTGTTTCTGAAATGCAGGGATCAATGATTTTTGTTTTGCCTTTTCCCCATGTAGAGTGGCCGAATAGGAGCAGATGAAGAAATTGACGATTTCAAAGGGAGATCAGCTGAAGAAATTGAAGAAATAATGGCTGAAAAGGAGGCAAAAACTCAGGCTATTCTTTTAGAAATGGTGAGATAACTTTCTGCTTAAATATATTTTTGCATTTATTTTTTAAGTGGTATGTGTCTGTATGACTGCAAAGCAACTCTTGTTTTGATAATTTTGGCCAGTCACTAAATATTTATAAAATACCTACTATGTATTCATGATGCTAAGTGTTGGAGATCCAGAACGAGACAAAACTCCAGTCTCAGACATCAAGGAGATCACAAGTCTAAGGGTGAAGATTACCTGTAGCAAATATATATAATTAGCCATAGCAGAAGAAAAGCACTAAAACTGAGAGGTTGGGGAAGACTTTCTGTAGAAGGTGGGATTTTAGTGAGGATTTAAGAAAGTCAGGAAGGTCAGTCAGAGCAGAGCAGAAGTGAGAGCATGCTAGAGGTAGGGGGAGAGCCAGTGAAAATGCCCTGAGAAGTGAGAGATGTGGGCTCTTGTTGGGGGAACTGCTTGGAGGCCAATCTCACTAAGGAGGTGATGTGGAATAAGGTGGGAAACACTGGAAAGGTAGGAGTGGGGCTTTGAATAGCAAACAGAGGGTTTTGTATTTGATCCTGGCATTTATTGGGTGGGGTTGGGGGGGTGACATGTTTGGACCTGCACTTAAATGGTTGAAGGGAGGGGAGACTTGAAGCAGGAAGTGATGAGGCTTTGCACCAGAATGGTGGTAGGAACAAAGGGGAGAAGGGAAAGTATTGGAGAAATCATGTGGCGTGGAGGGGAGGAGCAATTAGAAGTTTCTAAAAATGGAAGAGTTCCAAAGGAAGTAGTGGGACCCCCAAACCTACCAAAGATCTTCGGGTAAAAGTTGAATGGCTTCTGTAGATCCCTTCGGTTCTAAAATGTGGTAATTGTCCCATGGATCTTGAACAGCAGTCAACCCTTTTTTGATCATTCTCTTTCCCTGATACAGTTTTTTAAAACTCATTTTTGTTTTCTTTATTTTTTCTAACCATCCTTAGCTTATTCTGAGTTTTGGCCTTCCTGACAGTACTCTTGTGTGACTATGCTATATTTTTGTATTGAATCCATTAAAACATTTATTAATTACGGGGTAAAGCAGTATGCTAAGGGTGGAGATACAAGTGTTGATAACTGCTAGCAACTTTTCTGTCCAGGATATATTTATTTTCTAATAAGATTGATATTATCCTATATATTATTCTGTTTTGCATAAATTTTCCTTGGACATGAATTTTTATGTGCTCAAATGCATCTGTATTCCAGTCTCTCTGTAGAGCTAGAACAGTTTGAAAAAGTACAAAATGGATTTGCTGCAAAGTCCAGCATAGAGTAGAGAACTTGTTAAAAGATTGCTTTAAAAAAAAAAAAATCATCCCAAGATAAATTTTTTTGTTTTCAGGACAATATAATATTAAATAAACCTCTTCCATGTGTGTTTTTAGTGTTCTGTGACAAAATTGTAATTTGAGAAGAAGATATATGACATGGAGGGGAGGAGCAATTAGAACTTTCCAAAAATGGAAACAAGTTCCTTGCCAGGTAAATAGGGCTCCCAAACCTGCCAAAGGTCTTTAAGCAAAAGTTAAGTGACTACTTGGGTGTACTATAGATTTCGTCTCTTGAAAAATGAATCGTTGAACTTGTAAAAAGGCTATAAAGTAAAGAGGAGAGAACACTGGATCTAAAGTGACAAGATTTGGGTCTTTCACTTTGTTGTTACTTTGATGTGTGACTTGGGAAGTCACCTCATCTCTGAAGCTCAGCTTTCTCATTTTTTTTTTTTAATAGTATTTTATTTTCAAAATATATGCAAGATAGTTTTCAACATTCATTCTTGCAAAACCTTGTGTTCCAAATTTTTCTCCCTTCTTTCCCCCTACTTTATCCCCTAGACAGCAAATAATCCAATATATGTTAAACATGTGCAATTCTTCTATACTTTTTTCCACATGTATCATGCTGCACAAGAAAAATTAGATCAAAAAGAAAAAGAAAAAACAAAAGGCATCAGTTTCCTTAATTGTAAAATGAGGATCCTGGTTTAGTTAACCTCTAGAATCCCTACTAGTTCTAACTCCTCTGATTATAAAGAGTAGTTGAGGAATTTAACATTTATTACAGAGTAAATTCACTTCTTTATGTTAAATCATAAAACAAACTTACATAACTAAATGAATGTGGAAAGAATATGTATGCAATCAGTCATAGTGGAGAGTGTGAGACTAAATGATTGTAGTTAACTCTTAATTGACCAAATAAATCTTTTTTCACCCTATTTCTAATTCACATTGTTGTGCTACTTGTCATTTCATAATAATGTTACTTATACTTATATGTCACCATAACTTCTATCATGCTGTTTCCTTTTCACTGAATTACATTTACTGCCAACTTC
Source organism: Sarcophilus harrisii (assembly GCF_902635505.1). Taxonomy (NCBI): domain Eukaryota; kingdom Metazoa; phylum Chordata; class Mammalia; order Dasyuromorphia; family Dasyuridae; genus Sarcophilus; species Sarcophilus harrisii. The sequence continues at coordinate 143,129,592 of NC_045429.1, forward strand.
ATTGCTTGCTATTGCTTTGTGAATTAACTGGCAATGTTATTTGGGGGTAGTTATTGTTTTATTGAATTGCCTTTTTTTAATTCATTTCGAAAGGAATCCATTTTAAATCCATACTTTTTAAGTGATATACCTTTGGTAAAAGATACTCTTTTCTTCATCATTTAAAAGAATATAAAATTTAAATACCTTTATTATTGACCACTCATGACAAAGCAGTAAGTAGAGTAATGGTTTCCTATCCTATGTATCTTTTGGTCTAAACAACATTTATCATAGACTATTTATTGATACACATTATTCTTTCGGTCCACTTGCAGCTTTAGGGAAATATAATTTTCTCCCACGATAACTGCTGTCATCATCAAAAACTGTAAGGAAGTGGAATTCTCAATATTCTGTCGTTTTTGTAGAACTCTTTAGGAGCAAGTGATTAAGGAGGGTGGTGGAGGTGAGCAAGAAATATATCAGGGTTCTTTGTCACTTTTTGTTGTTCTCACCAGGAGAATTTTGTATTATTCTGCATATTAAAATATTTATTAATGATTAATTTCCATACAGATTCAGATTGATTAGCAAATTTTTTTTGACACTAATTAGTCTTACTAAAGAAAATGGCATTGTTCTTTTTACTTTTCATTCAGGTGGGAGATTTACCTGATGCAGATATCAAACCTCCAGAAAATGTCCTGTTTGTGTGCAAATTGAATCCAGTGACCACAGATGAAGATCTAGAAATAATATTCTCAAGATTTGGACCCATAAAAAGGTATTTCTTACTCATTTGAGGTGGGGAAAAAAGAAAGAAAGAGTATACCTTTATGTATTAATTATATATTATTAATATTAATCAGTACATAAACTGATTCTTAGTTTTACTTTCATTGGTAAATATAGCATTTGGAAGATATATTTTATTCCTAATATTTCATCTCTAAAGTAATCAATCAATGTTTTCTAAAGTTCTGAACTTTCATTAATGTTAATAGTAGCTTACATTTATGTAGATTTTTTTCTGACTCTAATGTGCCTTATATACACTGTCTCCTTTGCCTTTCCTGACATCCCTATGAAATGTTGAGTACAAATATTATCTTCATTTTACAAAGGAAGAAACTGATACTCAGGGAAATTAAATGACTTTTCCAGTGGCCCATAGGCGGTGAAAGACTAGACCTAGGTCCTTGTGTCCAAGTCTAGAGCTCTTTCCATGTCACCACCAATCTTTAGGCATTTATCTCTGTTTATTAAAAACCAATAACATTTCTAGAATTAAACAACAGTTAGTAGTAAAGCTAATTTGAACCTGAATTTCCTCCCACTTCTCACTTCAAAAATTTCCCCCTTAAAGCAAAAGAGTCTATAAAAATGGGAGAGAAGAAAATTATTTGCAAGTATACTTTCAGGATTTCCTTTCTGTTTGTTGGATTTGATTTGGAGCTTTGATCTCAGGATAGGGTGGCTGCTTCAACAGCTTCCACAGCTTTGTACCTTCAGTTTGGGAGACATAGGAGGAGAGGCTGGAAGCTCAGATTAGACAAAGCCATGCTGTTCTCTTTCCTCTTTCCCTGTCCTGAAGGAGCTCTTAATTTAACAGCAGGGCCAGAGTGCCCAAGTAGGAATGGGGAAGAGGAGGAGAGAGGGAGTTGTGGAGGGAGAAGAAATGCAAGAGAACATGGGAGTTACCGGCAGAATTACCGAACATGCTGAGGAGTAGAATCAGTAATGGTAACTTCTGTCAAGCCAGCATTGTGTCATTGGCATAGAGCTTTGCCTGTCTAGCGCCAGGACCAACTCCAACTTCCATTCGGAGGAAGCCGAGGCTCATAGAGGATCAGTTATTCAGAGAGTTGGGAAGTGGCAGAGCTGAGATTTGGAGTCAGGCCTTTTGCTCCAAGTCCATTCTGCTCTTCCCAGACCAAGGCTCCTTGCAAAGAGAACCCTCACTTATTATCTGACCTCCTTCAAACCACATTTTCTCAAATCCATAATTGTTTATTTAAGCAATAGTAAAGCAAGAGTTGAGTGATTCTCTTACTGTTAATTCCTTACTGTTAAATTCTTAACTTATGCATTATCTAAGCAGTAATTCTAGGTAGAGCATGGGAAGCATAACAATGGACAAAAACAGGAAAAAGAGTTTAAACAAAACAAAACAAAAACAGTGCTATCTGTTTGTAACCTCCTATTGAATGAAGAATTAACAGAAAAAGAAACAAAGCCAACTTTGTGCTTGTTCTAATCTCATTCTTGTCCATGTCTGTCTAGTCTCAAAGCTATAAATGCAGTAGTCCCACTTATCCAGATGTCAGACTAGAAACTTAACTGTCTAGACTAGAGCTTAAGCTGGGAAATGAACAGAAGGACCTCTCCTTGCAAATTAATTGCCACTAAGTCTTCTACCCATGTTTTTGTTCTTAACTCTTGGGCATGGCTTGAACTCGAGATATCCTGTAAGCCTGTTGACAATAATCTGTTCTTACCACCTTGGTTTTCTACTTCTCAAACTATGGAATGTTAGAAGCAGCAAATTATAAAAGTGTTTGAGGCCTGGTGAAAAAGAACTAGATGTAGCTGACAGTTGGCCACATAGAAAAGATAAAGAAGTAGTCACTATGGTGACTCAGTCTTTTGAGAAAAGGTTGAATCATATTTAGTTCAAGAGATGTTTACAGGTGGGTAAGTTTATTCTGGGCAACTAGTGCTAGAAATATAAGAAGGAAGAGTTCTAGGAACTTACCTTCTGTGAAGAGGTTGTGACATGTAAACAGATAAATATAATTTGAGGTAGGGAGTTATGGGGAAAAGGATGGATGCAGACTAAGTGCTCTAGGAATATTGGAGGAATTTTAGAACAGTTATACCTGGGAGGTTTAGGAAGTCACTGGCACTGAATCTAGACCTTAAAGGAAGATACAAATTTTAAAAGAAAGAAGGAGGAAATAGGTCTACAGCATCTTCCATGTAATAGAAGTTTGATAATTGTTCAAGTAATTAAATTGAATTCATTCCAGGCATGGGTTATGGAGGGACAGTGCAGTTTTCTTTTTTTAAAAAATGTTTTGTTTAAGAAACCAGGGAAATGTGGAATTCATTTCAAAATTCTCTCAGAAAAATATTGAAATTTAAAATCTTTTTGGTATTTTAGAGAGAGTAAAGTTTATATGGAAGATTTACTTGTATGGATTAATTTGCTCTCTGATAATCTTGGATAAATAAGTTGTTACTATAATATTCTAATTTATGTATTCTATATACAAGCCTATTTCAAACCTATTTTTCTTCATAATTTAATTTTGAACTCACTTTTCTTGTTTTCATATTAGTTGAATGGAAGAGAATTCTATAATTCCTATAATCCTCTAATCGTTTTTCCAATATTTAACCAATCAGAATTTATCCTTAGTTTTCTTTTTAATTCAGTTAGTAACTCCTTTCAGTGTTCTGATTAGATTGTTTTTGTTTGTTTGTTAGGCCTTACTTATACTTCATTATCTGCTCATTCCTGCTAAGTTTACATTTACTTGGTTGAGTTGGAATGGTGTTAAGCTTCAAGTTTTCCTGAATTGAACATTCACTTTGAGCCCTGTTGTGTATTCTTGTGTTGAAGTTGAATGCAGTGTGTCATCAAGTATACACAGTTCTTTAATTTCTTTCCTTTGAAACAATCCTCATTTAGAATTTAGATGTCAGGGCAGAAATCCTTCTTGTACTTTATATTCTATGGAGGATCATTGCTTGTAATTTCTTACTCATCAAAGGAGATGTGACTCCTATATAACTCATACAAAGGAGATGGTAACTGATTACCATCAAAACACACTCTGTTTTAGAACATACAGGTTTTAGAAATGAATTTTATAAGAAAAGATGCTTTAGGGGCAGCTAGGTGGTGCAGTGGATAGAGTACCAGCTTTGAAGTCAGAAGGACCTGAGTTCAAATCTAGTCTCAGATACTTAACACTTCCTAGCTGTGTGACCCTGGGCAAGTCATTTAACCCCAATTATCTCAGCCAAAAAAAAAAAGATGCTTTTATGAATCTAAACAGAACAAAAATTTTTAAAAGTGCTGAGTTTATTTCAGCTATCAAACAAAATGTAGTCAGCTCTTTATTTTCCATTTTGTAAACTACTCAAAGGAAATATTAATCTTTATGTAATTTTATATAGCAGTCTTTTGTTTATCAGACGGTTGGTTTGTGCTCAGAGATAAAGAAAGTTTAATAGGAAAAAATATAACACTGCATTTCAAGGCCAAGTATTTATGTATAATTTTGAATTGTACATTTTTGCTACTCTTAATAATAGTGAGCTAGTTTACTTAAAGGGATTTACAAACTTTAAAACACAATGAAGAGATTTTCTAAGTTATTATTATTAGGTTATACAGAACCTATTATAAATATTTAGTAAGGTACTTTAAGAGTAGTGCTATGGTTAAAAGTACTTACTTATACACAGTCTTGGTTATGGTCATTTAAAAATGTTTCAATGTTTACACACAAAAATCTAATAATAAAAAATTTAATAATTTAAGTATAAGGTTAAGCAAAATACTGATCAGAGGGAAATAAATGAGAATATTTTTATGCCATCCCTTTCTTAAATACATGGGACCCTAAGGGTATTGGGCACTATTTTAAATAGTCTTTCCATTTCTATCATTTGCAAAAGAGGCATTAGTTTGCCAAAATAGGAAGAATTCAGTCTCCAAGAACTCCACATTTATGTTCATCTGTTACTGGTATTTCCTCCACCATGTTAAGTTTTAATTTTAATCCCTTTGTCCTTATTTTTTCAGTTGTGAAGTTATTCGTGACTGGAAGACAGGAGAATCCCTTTGTTACGCATTTATTGAATTTGAAAAGGTATGCTATATTGCAGAAATATTTAAATTTATATCTGTTTTGTTATCTTTTGAAATGATATGTAATTTTTTTGATACTGTATGATCTCCATTTAATATCTTATAAATAATTTCATATTTGGCCAACTAAGAAAAAGTGACTGTTTTTAAAAGATTAGGATGTTTATTTTTTGTTAGTTTTTTACATTTTAATTTCTGGGGTCAAACTAGTGTATATTAGTGTGCATTTAGAACCCAAAATGTGTTGGATAATGTATTACATAATCCAAGAGCCATATTTAACCATAATTTTAATACATTTTAATTTTTTTTTATCAGAGAGAGTTAGTATATTGTGATGTAATTGAGCCAGAATTTTGGAGGCTTGGTTCTAGATCCTAGGTCAAACTCTTAAGTAGTAGTCAAAACTTTCTCTGATCCTTGCTTTGCTTTTCTTGAAAATAAGGGAATTAGAGTGGATGATCTTTAAGGATCAACTCCATCCCTAATGTTTTGTGACTCTAAAGTTAAATTGTAGACAGTGGACAGTTGACCTTCTAGAATCATAGGACCTCGGAGTTGGGAGAGACTTGGGGGTGGGGTGGAGGTGGTGTTACATTGCCAAAATTTTTCTCAGTATCCCTCTCCCTCTTTTTTTCTGGAGAACCATTCCCATAACAAATAATATTTTTTGAAGATTTGAAAAAAAAACCCTAAACAGACGAATCAGCAAAATGGATTAGTATTTTTAAAAAGGAGTCTAGAAATATATGTAATATATGGAAGCCATAAAGCTTCCACCTCTGCAAAGGAAGTGGGGTAGGGATGTCTTCTCACAGCTTTTTTGAGACCTTGCTTGTTTTTTGTAATTTTGCAACATTTACCTTTGACTGTTTTGTGGTTATTCTTTACATTTATATTGTTGTAGTCATTGTTATATATAATTTTCTTGGTTTTGTTTTACTTCATAGTTTTTTTGTTTTTGTTTTTTTAGCCAAGGCTGTTGGTATCAGGTCCTGGGCTGATTGTATCAGAGTTTATTACTTCCAATCATTAATACTCCTTCATTTAGGGGTAAATCTGCTGGATAGTATGTTTGTTGTCACAGTAGTACTTCCAAGACTGGGAAATTTTCACCTCTTTACAGGTTAGACTGGTTCGTTAATGCTGCTTAGAATAATTAGTGCATTTTGGATTATCTAGTAAGGTCACTTGGATATTGACCGGTAATCCCTGAAGGAGACTGCTCTGGAAGATACTGGAGACATACTTCCAGGAGCTCCCAGGGACTGGTCTTAGTTAGAACTCAGGTAAGCCCAGTAATAATGTTGGACAGAATGACTTGGCTCCAGTCAGTTTTTGTGGCTATCTGTTAATTTGATCAGATTTCCTCAGCACTCCATATTTTAAAGAAAACCATTGCCAATCTTTTATTTCCTTATTTCAAAATCAGGAAATGGCTTTCACTCAATTTCATAATTCTCACAGTGTTATTGACTTATTTTAAACTGAGCATGGGCAAGTTCTTTATGATTTTTGAAAGCCTTACTATAATAGAGGAAGTGATGTTAATGACTTGTAAAAGTTGACGCCTTCTTTACAAAATTTTTTGTACATTGAATGTCAATAGATTTTAACTTCCATGAACTTTCAGTGCCAGTTGGTATTGTCTTGCAATTTTTAATATTTTGATAGAAGTATTGATGGTGGTACTCCTTAATCTTCATCCTTTCCTTCTGATCCTCTGCATTCCGTCCTTGTCCATGTCCTTCTGTAAATCTTCCATAGGAAAATTAATTCAATAAGCTAAAGACCTTTCTCTGGCTATTAGACTATCTTAAGGAAAGTAGTGGCCCAACTGAATGATTTTCCTAAGGAGCAGGTCCTCTACCCGGTAAATTCTAGGGGCTTCTAGTTGCCTCAACAATCAAATATAAAATCATCTTTTTTTGACCTTTACAGCTTAGTCCCTTCTATGTTTTCAATCTTCTAATACTTTACTCATTTCTGTATACTCCGATTTATTTACACTGACTTTCTCATCCATGATTCTGTGTCTCATCTATATGTCTTTCTTTTGGTTATCTACTTCTCCTTCCTCCTAGCTTGCTTGGTTTCTTTTAAGACTCAGTTCAAGCCCCACCTTCTGCAAGAAGCCTTTCCTACACCTCCCTAGTTTCCCTCTTCCTCCTTTCTTCTGCCCCTCTCTAAATGTTTAGAAAAAGTCTGAGAACTCTGATTTCTAGTCCTATTAGCTTCTTTTTCTACATTTCAGTGGTCACTATGGAAGTAGAAAGGTTCATTCAGACTGAGAGCAAATTTGTCTTTTTTAATGATCTGTTGAAAACAGAGAATCTGTCATTTATTAGACAAAATGAGCACAAGTTCAGCTTCCCTTAATTTAGTTGGGTTGACCCTTGACTAGCCTTCTGTTTCTAGAATTGAACTAAGCTTTCCTAACTTGGTAGAATCTGTCAGTTTGTCTTCCAGATCATCCTTATTCTTCCCTGAGGCATCAAAGTACGATTTTTGTGAAAGTTGTTTCCTATGTAGAATAATTCCTTTTTTCCTATTAACTTTTTTTTAAAAGAGATATTAAGTGAACAAAGAAAGCAGAAAAATACGTTTTAAGGATTTTTAGTTCATTCTTCCTTTGAGAACTAGAGAATAGTTAGCAAATTTGGGTGCTGATTATTTATGAATGATAATACCAACTCATGGAGCACTGTGATGATTTTCATAATGCTTTCTTCATAATAACCGTGTAATGCCAATATTATCCATTTTTACAAGTGAGGAATCAGAAGCTCCCAGAGTTGGAATTTGCTCAGGTTAACTAATTTAATAACGAAAAAAAGAGAGAGGCAGAGCCAAGATGGACAGGAATTTGCCCAACCTCTCTCCCATATTACTCCAAATTCCTGTAAGTAATAATTCTAAACAAATTTTAGAGCATCCAAACACCTAAAAAGATAGAGTAGAGCATCTTCCAATTGAAGGCAACTTAGAAGCTCAGCAGAACAGGTCTGTGACACTAGGGTGGGAGTCCAATGGGCATTCTCAGTGTAGACCACGTCAGGATAGCCCCAGGGGGTCCCAGCCCTACCTTGGAATCAGCAACAGACCTGGTAGCTTCTAGGCTTCTCAGGGACACCAAAGAGGACTGGGAAGGTCAATAGAAAGGTCTGTGGAACCAGAGTGGGAGCCCAGTGCACAAACCCAGCACAGGCCATGCCAGCTCAGCCCTGGCCCCAACCCCAGCCAGTACCCCAGCATCAGCGAGGCGAATCTCTGCTTGGCATGGGGACATCAGGGAGGACTTAAAAGATCAGCGGGAGAGGGTCTGTGACACCAAGGTGAGAGTCGGCTTGTAGTTCCAATGCAGGTTGCAGTCCCACCTAGCCTCAGCAAAGCAGGATTCTGTTGCTTTAGCAGGCTGGATCTTACAGCCACAGTGGGGAAGAGATACTTCCCAATAGCTCCAGGGCCAAAAAAAAGAGCTTATGGTCAGAGCCCCAGAAGGATCTCTGAAAACAGCTGTACAAAATCCCTGAAGCTTGAGACAGGGCACCCCCCACTCTAGAAACAGAGCCCTACTTTATTTTATTATTGTTTTTTTTATTTGTTTTTTTTTCAGTTTCTTTTTTTTAATAATTATAACTTTTTATTGACAGAACCGATGCCAGGGTAATTTTTTATAACATTATCCCTTGCACTCACTTCTGTTCTGATTTTTCCTCTCCCTCCCTCCACCTCCTCCCCCAGATGGCAAGTAGTCCTATACATGTTAAATATGTCACAGTATATCCTAGATACAATATATGTGTGCAGAACTGAACAGTTGAGAGTCCTACTTTAACTAAGAATTAAAGACCGAGTAATAGGCTAGGAAAATGAGCAGATAACAGAAAAAGTTTCTGACCATTGAAAGTTACTATAATGATAAGGAGGATCAAAACATACACTCAGAAGATAACAAGGTCAAAGCTCCTACATCCAAAGTCTCTAAGAAAAATAAGAATTAGGCTCAGGTCATGGAAAAGCTCAAAAGGGATTTTGAAAATCAAGTAAGAGAGGTAAAGAAAAAATTAGGAAAAGAATTGAGAGTGGAGCAAAAGGAAATACAAAAAGCCACTGAGAATACCTTAAAAAGCATAAATGGGGCAGGGGGGGAAAGCATAATTGACCAATTGGGAAAGGAGGTACAAAAATTATTAGTCTTCCTGAAAATCATGAACAAAAAGAGTGCAGATATCATCTTTCTTTCTTCTTCTTTTTTTTTTTTTTTTTTTTTTTTTTTTTTTTACATTAAAGCTTTTTGTTTTTAAAACATATGCATGGATAATTTTTCAACATTGACTCTTGCAAAACCTTGTGTTCCAAATTTCCCTCTACTTCCTCCCACCCCTCCCCTAGATGCAAGTAATCCAATATGTTAAATATGTGCAATTCTTCTTTGCATATTTTTACAATTATCTTGCTGCACAAGAAAAATCAAAAAGGAAAAAAAAGACAAAGAAAACAAAACGCAAGCTAACAACAAGAAGAACGAAAACACTTTGTTGTTTTCTTTGTTAAGTTGTTAACTTTTAACACAAACATTTTTGCACTGTTGAATCAAAGGGTATGCACAGCTTGATAGCCCTTTGAGCATAGTTCCAAATTTTTCTTCATAATGGTTGAATCCATTCACAACTCCACCAACAATGTATTAGTTGGACATCATCTTTCAAGAAATTATCAAACATTGTTGGTGGAATTGTGAATGGATCCAACCATTCTGGAGAGCAATATGGAACTATGCCCAAAGGACTATCAAACTGCATACCCTTTGATCCAACAGTGTCTCTACTAGGCCTGATTCCCATAGAGATCATAAAGGAGGGAAAGAGACCCCATGTGCAAAAATGTTTGTGGCAGCCCTTTTTGTAGTGGCAAGAAATGGAAATTGAGTGGATGCCCATCAATTGGAGAATGGCTGAATAAGTTATGACATATTGTTATGGAATATTATTGTTTTATAAGAAACGACCAGCAGGATGATTTCAGAGAGGCCTGGGGAGACTTACATGAACAAAACTATAAGATGATCAGTTCTGATGGACGTGGCTCTCTTCAACAATGAGATGATTGACCAATTCTAATGGTCTCGTGATCAAAAGAGCCATCTACACCCAGAGAGGACTGTGCTTTTCTGTTGATGTTTGCTTGCATTTTGTTTTCCATCTCAGGTTTTTTTTTTCTTTCTAGATCCAATTTTTCTTGTGCAGCAAGATAACTGTATAAATATGTATACATATATTGGATTTAGCATATATTTTAACATATTTAACATGTATTAGACTACCTGCCATCTAGGGGAGGGGATAGAGGGAAGGAGGGAAAAATTTGGAACAGAAAGTTTTGCAAGCGTCAGTGTTGAAAAATTACTCATGCATATGTTTTGTAAATAAAAAGCTTTAATAATTAAAAACAAAGAAATTATCAAGAATGTCTTAACATTCTAGAACCAGAGGATAAAATAGAAATTGAAAGAATCCACTGCTCATCTCCTGTAAGAGATCCTAAAATGAAAATTCCTAGGAATATTATAGCCCAATTTGGCAGCTCCCAGGTCAAGGAGAACATATTGTAAGCATCCAGAAAGAAACAATTCAAGTATACATGAGCCATAGTCAGTATACAGAAAATTTAGATACTTCTATACTAAAGGACCTGAGGGCTTGTGATATGATATTCTGGAGAGCAATGGAGCTAGGTTTGCAACCAAGAATCACCTACCCAGGAAAACTGAGTATAATCAGTCCTTCAGAGGAAAAGGTGGTCATTCAATTAAAAAGAGGACTTTCAAGGTTTTGTGATGAAAAGACCATAACTGAATGGAAAATTTCATTTTAAAAAACAGGTCTCAGGAGAAGCATGAGGTGATAATCAGGAAAGTGATTTCAATAAGTCCAATTAATAAGGTTTATCTGTTTACATTCCTACATGTAATGCATTGAACTTTTGCATTGTGGCAATGAGAGAGGAGTATATAATAATGGATACAAGAGTTGAATCCTGGTCTCCTGATCTTCAGCCTTTTACCCTGCCTTGCCTCTTCAGCAAAAGTATTTAACTGAAGTATTGGAGTATTCAAGCATTATACTCTCCTAAAGAATATGAACATTCTTTTTGTAAACCATTCACATTTTAATAATTTATGTGCATCAATAATTACTGGTGGGTTTGTTAACTTTTTTGTAATCAAATTTACTCAGCTGTAGAAATATACTAAAGAGTTAACTTTTGAAAATAACATTGTTTTAGGAAGAAGATTGTGAAAAAGCTTTTTTCAAAATGGATAATGTGCTTATAGATGACCGAAGAATACATGTAGATTTTAGCCAGTCTGTTGCAAAAGTTAAATGGAGAGGGAAAGGTATGTTGTTTCTATTCCTTTTCTTCTCTATTTTGAAAAATGAAAATATGTATGAGGTTCTTAGAATTTGGGCTATTATTAAGGAAAAGAATCAATTTTTCATTCACACAGTTTATTGTCTAGAATCCAATAAGGTCTTTTCCTGATAGAGAACTATAGTATGATAGAGAACGATAGCAATCTTTTGCAGGCTACTTTTTCGTGAATCTATTTCTTCATAAATTACTTAGAAGACTTACTTTTAAAGTTACCATATCAAGTTATACCAACTCTTTTGAAGAAAGACTGACATGTACTGAATCCCTTTTTGTTTTGTGTTGCAATATCCTCTTCAGTCATTAGGTGGCAGCATCTGCTTATGTCACTCAAGTTACCTGATTTCAGTCAAATTTGTGATAGATGCTTTAATGTGTGACCTTTTCCAGTCCAAAGAATTATCTGCCAGAGCTGAGGAATCTGGGCACTAGTCCTGGCTCTGCCATCATGTTGAGCAAGCCACTTAATTTCCTTAGGCTTTTTCCTCATGTAGAAAATGAGTGAGTTGAGCTAGATTATTTTTACAATCTCTTTTAGCTCTAAAGTTCTATGTTTAACAAATGAAATTAATAAAAGAAGCATGTAGTTTAGACTTTTGAGGGTTCTTTCATGGAACATTAGCAATTCATTTTTTTACTAAATTCTATATTTGTGAACTAATCCAACCATTTCTTTTCTTTTCCTAATAAACAGGTGGGAAATATACCAAAAGTGACTTCAAGGAATATGAAAAGGACCAGGAAAAATCTAAATTTGCTCTCAAAGATAAAGCAAAACCCAAACAGGAGTATCCTTTACTATAGCTGGTTAGTTAACACTTACTGAGTACTCTCTATATACAGAATTCTAGGTGTTGTGAAAATTGCAAAAGAAATAGAAAACTTTTTAAAATTTTGACTACAAGATTATTTATAAAATCATAATTATATTCAAAATTATTCTTTGTTAAAAATCTTTTAATACTTAAATTTCTTTTTAGACTAATAGCCATTATTATCAGTGGTATCCTAGGAAAAGATTGAAAGTTACTTTGAGTTTATTCCTTTATCCCTAGTTAGAATCATACTTGATCCTAGATAGATGGGAACCCAGTCTATTCTCAAATGCCTTTAGAGAAGACTTTTTTCTTCTTTAGGTATTGATTGTAACTTTCATAGTTACCAAATTCTTTCTTCTATCTAACCTTAAAACTTTAAAAACAAAACAAAACACATTTCCTTCTATCCTGTCTTTATTGGAGATAATGATTACATGGTCATCATCATCTGAATAAGAATTCTATATGTAGTTTAACTCCATTTCTAAATTTTCTCATCCCCTTAACTCATTGTCATCATTCAGTAATTATCATCATTATTACTGCAATAACTAACAATTTTTTATTGAGCAAGTCAGTCAACATAATAGAATTAAAAGAAATTGAAAAAAATAAAAAATTGAAATTCTTCCAAGTTTTGGGTTGAGACAAGCAGGAAACAATTAAACATGTTATTCATATTATGTCATTTTTGGTGCACTTATTCTTTGATAGATTCATTATGAATCCATCATTTCACACACTACATACACAGTTTGGTTTTTTGCATCTTCCTGTGAATGGTCTTTTTCTTTCCAGCTTCTTATTGGCAAAAAAGGATCATTTTCCTCTACATCATCTAAATCTTTTTCTACCCAGTATTTTTTAAGGGAAGATTTTTATCTTGATTTGCTTCTTGTGAAAAGCATTTATTGAATTTTTTGAGTGTGTAAGGCAGTATGAGGTGTCATCATAGTAGTTAGTAGCTAGTTAGAAATTAGTAAGTTCTTGTTGATTGATTGTAGGAAAAAAGGGCAATTAAAAAATCAGGATGGAAATGCTGTTATATTAAGATTGGCTAAAGTAGTCTTATAATCTAGAAGGTACAAAAGATTGATAGGGACATCAGGATAAATCGCCAAGGGTATAGATCAGGGATCCTTCACTTTCATTGTGTCATAGGTTCTTGTGGCAGTCTGTTGAAGCCTCTGGAGCCTTTCTAGAATAATGTTTTTAATTGTAGTAAAATGAAATACAAAGAATTTTAAAAGAAGCCAATTAATATTGAAATAAATACGTAGCTGCTTTTTTCTTTTCATCCAAGTTCATAGCCCCTGAATTTTCTCCATGGACCCAAGACTAGGCATTCCTGACATAGAGTGAACATGCCCAGATTTTTGAATACAAATTTAGGTTAGGGCAAATTAATTCTAACTTATTTATTTGAGTGTATTGTTGAGAACATCTGTAACTTTTAACCCATGTACCTACTTTTTCATCTTTATACATTCATTATGAAATTGATATATACCATTTTGAAAGCACCCTTGTTGAAAACCTGAGAAAGGAAGAGGCAGACTTTCACAAACAATTCTCTTCAACAAACCATGTTTTTACAACCTTACAACTATGTTTATCCTTTGCTGATTACAAAAAACATTTGACTTGGAAGCATAGACATAGCCTTAGTGGCTATCCTCCAGTTATTGTCTTAATATGTTAAGACCACACAAAATTTTTTGATAAATACAGGCATAGAGGGAATTTTGTTCAATATTCTTTTGATTATTATTGTCAATTGAGGCATAAAATAGGGAGACATATTTGCCAAAAAAACCAAGAAATCTGTCCTTTGCAGAATCCAAATAGAAGAGTGATTTCCTAAGGGTGATTAGATGCTCTAATATTTGTTTTGCTTGCAGATGATAATATGTTGATTACAACAAGTTTTCAGGACCTTTTTACTGAGGTTGAGCATTTATCAAAAGAGATGAGGAAACAAAATGAATTAAAAATGCCTGTTCAGACTATGACATAAGTGTTGAAGGGCAGTCTTTTGTGTTCATACATCTGTGTGTGTGTGTGGGGTGTGTGTGTGTGTGTGTGTGTGTGTTTAAAGAACCATGGATGGGCAATGAAATGATCCCAAAATTGAAAAGGAAAGAGTATGCTCTGAATTGAATTGAGGAAATTACCTAGTGTTTTTAATGATAGCAAGCTTACTCTGTGATGTAAAGGCCAGTCTTTTCAATACATATTCTCTTGGTGTAGTGTTCTTTGATTACAAATCTTGGAATATTGGTTCCTGAGAAATCAAAGGTTCAGTTGACCCAAAAGTCAATGGAGAGATGTTTGGTAATCATAAGCAGTCTTATTGGTAATCTATGTTTTCATGGATGGATATGATTGAAAAAGGTGAGGTGGTCACAGTGAAGCCTTTGTGCTTTGCTTATATGGTGAAATGTGAAAAAATCTAGAGGTAGGAGGCCCTTAGAATGTTAACATCAGCCTGAAGAATTTGTGGCCAACTATTGACTCGTATTCAAGGGAAATGTTGGAGAGGGAAATAAGTATCTCTGTTATATTTGCTCCTAAGTGGTGATAAGAAGAACTTATTATAGAGGAATGAGCAGTTTCGAGGTGTTTGGAGAAAATTAGAACTTTGGTTCTTTATAATGGTGATCTGTAATATCAGAAGACATACTCAGAATAATATTTTCCATAGTTAATTGCATTTAGCATTATTCTAAGAGCTTGTAGTTCTTTTTTTTTTTAATTTAGTTAATTTTATTTTTTCATTTACATGTAAAAAGTTTTTTTAAATTTATTTTTGTAAGATTTTGGTTTCCAAATTTTTTTCCCTGTCTCCCTTACCTCCTCTGTGCCTGAGACAGTAAGTAATCTGATATAGGTTATTTATGTATAATCATTTTAAACATATTTCTATATTAGTCATTTAGTGAAAGTAAAATGAGAACAAAAGGGGAAAATCTTGAGAAAGAAAAAGCAAACCCAGAAAAGAAAGTGAAAATAATATGCTTCAATCTGTATTCAGTCTCCACAGTTCTCTCTCTGAATGCTGAGTACATTTTCCATGCCAAGTCTATTGGAATTGTCTTGTATCAATGTATTGCTGAGAAGAATGAAGTCTGTCATAACTGATCATCACAAAATATTACTATGTACAATGTTTTCCTGATTTTCACTTCACTCAGCATCAGTTCATATAAGTTTTTCCAAGCTTTCCTTAAATCAGTCTGCTCATCATTTCTTACAGAGCAATAATATTTCATTATTGTCATATAACATAATTTATTCAATCATATCTCAACTGATGGACATCCACTCAGTTTCCACTTCCTTGCCACTATAAAAAAGGATTCCATAAACATTTTGCACATGTGAGTTCTTTTCCCTTTTTTATGATCTCTTTGGGATACAGACAAAGGGTACGCACAGTTTGATAGCCATTTGGACTTGGAACTTGGTAGTTCTCAACAGGAAGTACTGACTCCCTTCCTAGAGGATTCATTAAGGAATACAGCAACCTCCTTTTCCACTGACAATGTAGTAAGAGAAAATGCTGGCTGAGCTTCTTGGGGTGTGTGTGTTCATATTTATTTTATTTTTTTTATTATAGCTTTTTATTTACAAGATATATGCAAGGGTAATTTTTCAGTATTGACAATTGCAAAACCCTTTGTTCCAATTTTTCCCTTCCTTCCCCCCATTCCCTCCCCCAGTAGCAGGTTGACCAATACATGTTAGCATGTTAAAACATAAGTTAAATACAATATATGTATACATATTTTGCTGTACAAAAAGAATCGGACTTTGAAATAGTGTACAATTAACCTGTGAAGGAATTCAAAAATGCAGGCAGACAAAAATAAAGGGATTGGGAATTCTATGTAGTGGTTCATAGTCATCTCCCAGAGTTCTTTTGCTGGGTGTAACTGGTTCAATTCATTACTGCTCTATTGGAACTGATTTGGTTCATCTCATCGCTGGAGGGCTGTGCCGGTCAGAATTGATCATCATATAGTATTGTTGAAGTATATAATGATTTCCTGGTCCTGCTCATTTCACTCAGCATCAGTTCACTGAGCTTCTTTTACAAATTAAATTTGCTGTACTGTAGAAATTTTTTGACTTGTTACCTTGAAAACTTAGTTGCTTTAGGAGTTTAAATTTTGGTCCTAGAAGCCTTGTGTTTTATTTAACATAATCAACTTTCAAAAATACCCTTAACTCTGCACTTTAGTGCAAAATATGATCTTGTGCTGGATGAAGAAACAGAAGACTCTAAATCAAGTCATTCACACTCAAGTAAAAAACATAAAAAGAAAAGTCGTCATTGCTCTGAAGAGGATTATTCCACAGTGAAAAATTCTAAGGTACTTCAGTTTTTGTTTGTGCTTAGCTTACAGAGAATTGAATACTTAATCTCATCATCATTTTACACCTCAGGCTTACAAATACTGAATGATTGGCGTTTTGGGTGATTACTCTGTGAGCCACTATCATTAATTATAAAATGGATGTTTTTCATCTGATACTTCTTCACCTAGGAAGTGTCAACAGGCAATCACAGCTTCACAAAACTTATGTGAAAACTAGATTTATTACAAGAGAAAAGAACCCAAAGATTACACCATCCTATAGAAGTTTGCATTTTAATGGCAGGATAGAGGAGGAGATATCAGAAATCTCTACCTAAAGGCGGTTATTTGCATAGAGGTGGAAAAAGGTGGAGAAAAGTAGGAAAAGGACAACTCTCCCTCCCCTTCTCCCTATCCCCCTCAAAGGGAGGAGCCAGGCAACAGCAAAAGCCACATTCTTTTCTCCTGGGGAATTAGTACACTATGAAGATGTGATGTCTTTTTATTTACAAGGGTCCAAGCTGCACAAGCTTAGACTGTCTGGGGCCTGTCTTGACTCCCAAGGACATGTAGGGAGTCTGGCTTGGAATGCAAACAACACTTACGGAGTGGAGGGGAAGATGGGTAGTGGAGTAGGGAGTGGGGGCTTTCTCCTTGACATTCAGGGTCTCCTGCCTTCTGGGTCCAGTGTTTAAGGAAAGTATGGCAATCCCAAAAGATAAGTTCACAGGACCCCTTAATGGTCTTTAATAGAAGCCAAAGTGACTTGAGCTACATACAGATTGACATTTTCCTTCATCAACAGACTGAAAAAGTTCACATTTGTCATTTTAAATTCCTTTCCACATATAAAGCTCAGCATTCACATATTTAGAGAAAGATGGGCCCAGAAAATTATATTTAACTATCACTTATATTTAAAACAAATATAACATTCATTGAATGTGATATAGTATTGTGGTAGAGAGCAGTCCTTAAAAAAGTCAAAAAACTCTGCTTCTATCACTTTGACTATGTAACTTTGGGCAAACCAATTATTTACTCGTTGCCAGGATGATAACAATTTGCATTGTTTAGGGAAGATAACAATTTGCATTGTTTAAAGGACAATCCTCCTTTGGGTATTTGTTGTGTATATCGAAATCACTGAATTAATCGCTATCATTAACATACTAACGGAACCTATTTCTCCCATCCTCAAATCCCCTTTTTTCTTCCTCTCATTAGGACAGTAAAAGGTTCATGAAAGAAAATAGTTTATATTTATTGTTTTCATTTAACTTTGACATATATAGCACTCAGTAACAAATGGCATAATAATCCACACTTGAAAATGTGGTACATTAGAAACAGAAATCTGTGGTACTTTTTTTCCATCACAGTTCAAAACTGTTTCAAATATTGTATGCACGGCGATATTTAAGAAAGATGTTTTGAGCACCTACTATGCACAGAGAATATATTAGGCTTTTGAATATAGAGATGGTATCTCTGTGGGGGGTCTCTGTCCTCAAGGCAGGTTACTAGGAAAAATAAAATGTAAATGAATAATGACAAAGTTATTTGTGGTAAGTGAATAAGAATGGTATAAAAATGTTCTAGGGATTTTATGAAAGATTATATTTGAGAGACTTATGTCCCTTAGAAATGGAAGAGGTGGGCCTTTTAGTCAAAGAAAGAATGAGTTTGGGATTTAGGATTTAGAGCTGGAGGGGTCTTGGAGATCTTGTCTGACTTCCCTTTTTTCCAAATAAGAATTGGAGTTGCAATTTGTCCAAGATCATATAGCTGTGTATTATTAGAGCCAGGATTTGAAACTAAGTTCTCCAACACTAAATTTATCTTACTGCTGCTACTCTATCCAGTGGGGGGAAATCCTTGCCAAGTATGGTTAGGGAACAATGAATAGTCCACTTGATCTGAAATACAAAAATGTATAGTTGGGAATGTTAGGAGATGAAACTAAGAAGTATGTACCAGTGTTTCAAGTTTGTACTTCATTTTATAGAGATTCATTGAAGGTTTTTTTTTTTGTTTTGTTTTGTTTTTTAATTTATGTTATTGAAAAAACAAAAGGAATACAAAACAAAACAGAACATTGTCACATCCCCAGCAGATTATCAGGGTGGATTCAAAATTACCAGTTGAAGAAAGAATATGTAATAGTGGAAGAAATTATATTCATGAATGTCCATCTTTTCTTTACTTCTTCGTAGGTTGTTCTTTTGTTCTCTGCTGTGCACTCTTTACTTTATTCTTTTTTCCCCCTTTCATCCCTTCCATTTGTAGCAGGCTATAGTTAAGCAAGGATATATTTATGTATACATATATAAATATATAGGTACACACATACATACAGCCCCCCCCCCTCCCCATGCATATACATATCTTTCCTATCTCTGAGGACTCTGCTTTAATTCTGCTTCTTAACTTGCTTTGTTATTACTTAATCTCTCCCTACCTTGTTTTCTTCTCCCACCTTTGCTTCTCCATCTGCCCATCCCTCCCCTTTTATTTCTTTATAGATTTTGGAGGGTGCTATACCTTTCGTGGTATATATGTAGTGTTTCCTATTTAACTCATTCCCGATGTGAGTAGGTTTTCAGAACAAGCCCTCTTCTCCCTCTAATGCCTTTGCATCTATTCTTCCTCTTCACCTCATTTGCATAACATAATGAATATTTTTATCTTAAGTGCCCCAATCTTTTTTTTGAGCTATCTTATTGCTGATGTCAATCTTAAACATGTCATATACATGTCCATGTAAAAACCATAAACAATTTGTCTATGTTAAGTTCCTTGGAATTGATTCTTGGTATTGGCCCTTATATGTTAAATTTTTTGTTGAGTTCAGGTTTGGTTGATAGAATGTCTTGAAAATCTGCAAATTGAATGGTTTTTTTTTTTTTTTTCTTATTCAATATCATGGTTAATTTTGCTGGATATGATATTTTTGTCCACAGGCCTAGTTCTTTTGATTGTTCATAGATATGATTCCAGGACCTATGGTCTTTTTTTATGGCTGCTGATAAAGCCTATATAATTCTAATTGTAGCTCTGATGAGAGCTCAATTCCCAGTGGTGATGAGGTTTGTGGCAATAAGAGAATTGTTAAAATCCCCTTTTTGGTCAGCTGCAGGTTTAAAGTGAAAGAATTCACTTATTTCCGAATTATTAATTACAAAATGAAAATTTATTGTTGAATAGAAACCAATTTGCTAAGAGACTGACTTCTGTAGTGGCAGAGTCCTATTTGGGAAATGGAATCTTGCGCTGAGAGAATGCCTTCTCAGCAGGCAGGTCCTAGAAAATTGCTTGGGCCCTTTAAAAGGGATCTTGAGACTTCAGGAAGCTGGCTTAGATGTTTATCTATTTTCAGCCTGGATCTCCTGTTGGAATTAACAACACTTCAAAGGGGTGCTTTTTGACCAGCATTTTTAATTGAGTCAAAGGCTCTGGCATACTTGAAAGATAATTTATCTGGGGAGATATGCCTTCCCCAAGAAGGGCTGAGACTCCAAAAGGGATCACGGATCAAAAGGAAATACAGTTTCGTAAAGGGAACAACTTCAGCAAAGGGAACAGTTTCCCTTCTCTTTCATCTCCAGGGTACTTGTATTGTTTTTTTCTTGTTTCTTGTAAAATGTTCTCTTTGATATGGGGATTTAGAAATTTGGCAATGGTATTTTTATATTATTTTCCACAAAGGATCTCTTTGAGGTGGTGATTGGTGGATTTTTCTACCTCATGATGTATCACTTTCTCCTCTTAATATATCATTCCAGGACAGTTTTCTTGGATTATTTCTTCCCAGGTTATTTCTTACCAGATTATTCCCAGGTTATTTCTTCCCAGATTATTTCTTCCTTAACTCCTTCCTGCCCCTCACCTCCTCCCCTGTTCAGGCTGTCCTCAGCCCCTGAGGGTACTTTCTCTGTGTGCCCCTTTCTCTCCTCTGACAGGGAGGGCCGCAGACCTAGCCCGGCCCCTGACACTTCCTACCTAGACTACTACACTTGCTTACTGCTTGGTCAGAAGTCTTTCCTGAAAGCTCCAGTTCATCCTTCACTCAGCGGTCAGGAATTTTCCTAAAGCTCTCTCTCTCCTTCCTCCTTTTCACCTTTGGCTTCCTTCATATTCCAGCTCATATCTCATCTTCCATGAGTCCCCCTTTATTCTAGTTCCATCCCTCTGTTCCTGTTTTTTTTTTTTAACATATATTTTGTTTGTATAAGTTCTTTGCATATTGACTCCCTTGTTAGACTATGAACTTCTTGACAGTGGAAACTGTCCTTTGCCTTTCTTGGTATCCTTAGCACTCCTACATAGTCAGCACTTATTAAATATTTATTGACTGATAGTTACATGTAATTCATATTTTCCTATTCCTTTTATTTTAATTGTTGAGAATAATTTTGTAAGAAGGTTTTGACTCATATTTTCATATTTTCTTTTTTTTGTTTCCTGAACCTTTACATTGAGTTTGAAAACTCATATAAATTTAATTTTTCCATCTCATGTCTTTAGTCTGAAGATGGCTAAGATATTAAAAATTATTTTTATCTATGTTACAGGAAATGAGTCTTTAGTAGTACAGTCACATGGCAGGATAGGGTGATGATACAGTAATGAGTTATAATTCCCTGTTGTGGTTTTCAGTGTTTTGCCTGCATTTATAGGGGTTTGATTTTCTTTTTGTTTGGGGCTCCATTTTTATCTCTATAGAATCCTGAAGTGTAGAGTAGCTGTTAATAGCGTATAGTTATACTTTTAAGTGGGGTTTCTCTACACTGATTCCAGACTGTATACCAAACTTTGCTTTTGTTTAAAATTTATAGAATATCTTAGATAGACCAGTTTGATTTTGCCACTTTGTATTTAATAATCTTTTTGTATTTTTTTAAGCTTTGTAATATATCTGGGCCACTAATGAATTTGTTTTTCTAGACTCATATATATATGTGTGTGTGTGTGTGTGTGTGTGTGTGTGTATATATATATATATATATATATATATATATATATAAAATGGTTTTTGGGGGGAGAAATAATAAATGCTTAAGAGAGAGGAAAAGACTAAAGAAGTGACTGAAAAATTGTAGTGCTACTTTATGTACTGAAATTAAACAGTTACTTACCAAGTTGAACTAATTGTATTGGTACTTCCTATTTTGCTTTTAATAAAACATTTTTACAAGTTTTTGTTTTTTTTTTAAAGTGACAGCTAATTTCAGGAAAATTAGGAGAAAAAGGGAAACAATTATTCCAACAATTTCTGGAAGTGCGAAGATTTCACGTGAAGTCTTGGGAATGGTTAGGCTAATTAAAACTTAAAGTTTGCTTAAAAAAATTATCTTCAGCAATTTCTATCAATTTAGAAACAGTATTAAAAAAGAAAATTCTCTGTCATAATACTCTTTAACTATGTATCTATCCATGGCATCCTGAGTTTCATCTTTATAAAATGTCAACAATTCATTATGTATTTTAAATACTCTGCTTTTACATGATCATTTGCTATAAGTACTTTTCTTAATGTTATTTGCTGGTTTCTTTTTCTAAACTATTTCTCTATTGCAATCAAATATATAACATCCATTTTAGTCAATATGTAGCCTATCACAAGGAAATGTCTAAAGAGATGTATAAAGACCTTTAAAAAACTAAAGAATATTCCCTTGTTTTTATGGGGGAAACTGTCTCAACAATGGGAACAAAAAGTGCTAGGCATACACTAGGCATTCAGATACTTATTGAACTGAATTGAGATTTGAGTTTTGGAGTAAGGTTTTATCTTTTCAACATCTGTGATATCTATAATGTTAAAAAAAAAAATTGATATCTTTTGTTTTTGTCATATTTATTTCTCAGTCTTTTTGCCTCTCATGTACAGAGAGACATCTCTTATAATTGTTTTATTTTGGTATTATTCTTTCCATTTATTGTATGCTATAGTATGCTATAGTAATAGCATCTACAATTTTTTCTTTTTTTCTTCTTTTTTTTTTAAACTGAGGCAATTGGGTTTAATGACCTTAGGGTCACACAGCTAGGAAGTGTTAAGTTTCTGAGGTCAGATTTTAACTCAGGTCCTACAGATTTCAGGGCTGGTGTTCTATCTACTACACCACCTAACTGGCTGCCTTCATCAGTTTTAATATTGAGGAAATTTCACACAACTATAACTTTGAAATTGGATGCCTTCTTTTAGATCTATAATCTTTTAGATCTTTTAAATTTATTTTTAGATTTTTTTTTTTTTTTTTTTTTTTTGGTTTTTAAAATTATAGATCTTTTAGGTTATAGATCTTCTTTTAGATCTATAATCACCCTATTATCACCCTTTTTTCCTCAGTGCTCTCCAAGGTGGACTTTTTATTCCAGTTCAATAAACACTGAATGCCTGTATTCAGAACCCTAGAGAAGATAGGAAACTATATAAGACATAGTGTGCACACACATGCATGCGTGCACACATACACACACTCCATTCTAATGACCATTTCTTTGGCTGTGTGTTTGTGTGTATGCATCTGTGTAAAATTTCTGAAACCTCAAAAATCTTCTTTCTCTCAAAAAAAATACACTAGAATTAGTAGAGATAATCTAAATGAGAATAAAATCTTTGCACCAAATATCTCTGATAAAATTTCCATTTTTTAAAGATACAGGAATATACAAGATATTTTGATTAAGATAAGTAAAGTATTCAGTGACTGCAATATCATAAAAGAAAACAATGCTATAAGACTAAATCCTGATAAGCAAATATAGTCCCAGAGACAGATGCTGTAACACACTTTCTGTTCAGTAGCTAAGGGGGGAGATGACTAATGTGGAATATACTGTTCAGGTGTGGTCATAAAGGAGCTTAGTTTTGATTAAGTGTTAAGTTTTGAGGGGAGGGGTCTATGAGAGGGAATCTCCAGAAAAAACTATCATTTAAAAAATAAAAGTCATCAGTATAACTAAATAGATACTTTTTACAAGAACCTAATATAGTTTATGGTTTAATTTATGATTTTATTTATATATTTGAATACTTCCTGATGTTTGCCAAGTTGAGGATACATTGTAAAGTGCATTAAAAATAGGCTAGAGGGACAGCTAGGTGAAGCAGTAGATAGAGCACCAGCCCTGAAGTCAGGAGGACCTGAGTTTATTTTTTTATTTTTTATTTTTATTTTTCTTATTATAATAACTTTTTATTGGCAGAACCCTTGCCAGAGTAATTTTTTACATTATCCCTTGTACTCACTTCTGATTTTTCTGATTTTTCCCCTCTCTCCCACCACCCCCTCCCCCAGATGGCATGCAGTCCTATATATGTTAAATATGTCGCAGTATATCCTAGGTACAATATATATGTGCAGAACCAAACAGTTCTCTTGTTGCACAGGGAGAATTGGATTCAGAAGGTAAAAATACCCCAGGAAGAAAAACAAAAATGCAAACAGTTTACACTCATTTCCCAGTGTTCTTACTTTGGGTGTAGCTGCTTCTGTCCATCATTGATCAGTTGAAACTGAGTTAGGTCTCTTTGTTGAAGAAATCCACTTTCATCAGAATACATCCTCATACAGTATCGTTGATGAAGTATATAATGATCTCCTGGTTCTGCTCATTTCACTCAGCATCAGTTTATGTAAGTCTCTCCAAGCCTCTCTGAATTCATCCTTCTGGTCATTTCTTACAGAACAATAATATTCCATAACATTCATATACCACAATTTACCCAACCATTCTCCAATTGATGGGCATCCATTCATTTTCCAGTTTCTAGCCACTACAAACAGGGCTGCCACAAACATTTTGGCACATACAGGGAGGACCTGAGTTTGAATCTGGCCTCATACACTTAACACTTCCTTGGCTGTGTGACCCTAAGCAAGTTACTTAACCCCAATTGCCTCAGCAAAAAAAAAAAAAAACAAAAAGGCTAGAATATTTGCCAGATTGTCAAATCAGAGGAGAGAAAAATTTATGTGAGCATGTGTGTTATACCTAGAAGTTCTTTCAAATGCTAGAATTTGTTTTGATGGAAGAGAAAACTAGGGATTGTAGATTTTGAAAAAGTAAAATGCTCTTCTTCCAGGAGCTCACCATAATTGGTAAATTGGGAGCTAAGACTCAAATATAAAGTCTTCTACTTCAGATTCTCCTTTTATCACACTGAAAAAAGAAATCACTAAAATGGGATTCTGATTTATTAACTGTAGGTTTCCTAGGGGACACACAGCTAGAGTATGTGTTGTTTTCTTGGTCATGAGCAGGATGTTGGGCAAAATTTCAGCTTTTGTGTGAAACCATTCAGCACTATCTAGAAGGCTTAGTTCACCATAGCATTTTTTATTTTAAGCTTTGACATCTTTTTTCTACTAATACACTTCAAGAACAATTATCCCCATGGACCCATAATCAGTGGAATTCCCATGGTCAGACTGAATCAAGGGGGAAGGCAGTCTTGATTGGAGTTGGCATTTCAGAAACTTAGAGGAAGAAGAGAGAACCATAATCTTTTCAATTCTTAGCCATTTTGCTGAGATTTTAAATTTTAATTAGGGGTGGAAGTTGGAAAAGGACTAGGGAGGGGAAGGTTCTTTATTACTTGTATCAGTCTAATTCTTAATTTGAGGTACTGATTATTTAAATTATTTAGAAATAAAGACTAAATTTGTCCCTGGTATTTCTCTTGGTTAATATATATCTAAAAACTGAATTGTTACCTGACCTCAGATATTTATTGGCTGTGTGGCTGTTGGCAAGACACTTAATTGCTTTGTGTCTTGGTTTTCACATCTGTAACTTGAGGATATTAGTAGCACCTACCTTTCAGTGTTATTGTAAGGGTCATGTGAAATAATATGTGTGAACACTTTGTAAAACCAAAGTTATATAAGTGCTCATTGTGACTGTTATTATTATTATTATTGGTATTGATAGAAGAACCTCTTTAACAATGTTAATACCTACACGAGAGCCATTCTGTGCTAGTTCTTGTTGAATTCCTATTAACAAAGCCTGTTTGAAAAATACCACTATTCTATGGTGTTTTTGTATTTCTGTGAGACATGAAACACTTCAGTCTCTGAAGAATTTAAAATGAATATTACACAGAAGGCAACAGAGGCAGATCGTGGGTAGGAACAGGCTACAACATGTAATCAGTGCTTATGAAGAACAAGACTAAAGAGGAATATGTGACAGCAGGAAAAGATGCCAGACTGGCGTCTTTGTGACTTCAGAAGAGAGAGGAAAGCCTCCAACCTGTTCAGTGGACCCTCCTTGGGAAATTGAGGGAGGATCTGGAGTCACATAGAATGGGCAGGAACTGGTAGGTTGAGTATACATCAATGGAGGGAATTTCCCACCACAGGCAGTCCTTTCTCTCTTTGAATATTGGATACTATGCAAAATGTCTTCTAAGAAACCTTTGTGGCTCCTGTAAATTTCTCAATTTTCCCTTGGCAGGCTTCCAGTTGGGAATGGCATCATAGGAGACACGAAGAAGAGTATTGTAAAGAGAAGCGGAAAAGTGAAAAAAGGGAACGGCCTCAAAGTCGCAGTCGCAGCCGCAGCCGCAGCCGGGATAAAGATGTCTACTCTGGCAACAGTAGATCTAAACACCGAACAGAACACCGTGAAAGAGAAAGGGATAGGAGGAGAGACAGAAGCAGAAGTCCAAAGAAAGTTAGAGACAAAGAAAGATCTAAGCACAGGTGAAGGAAGACCCAGCAGAAAATGGCTTTTAATTTTTCTCTGGTGTGACTTATGCTAATTAAGGACTTGTCCAATCACAAGAATCAGAGACTATTCTTACCTTTTATCTGCTTAAATCTTTCACTGGAACTATCTAGACATTTTCAGTGAATGAAAAGTATAGAGGATAGTGAAAGACTCAATAAAAGATTTTTAAGATTTTCTTTGGTATGTTAATTTAGTTCTTAATAGTAGTAATAATAAAATAGCTGACATTCACATGGTCAAGCACTGTACTAAGTGTTTTATAATTATCTTCAGAACTCTTATTATCTCAATTTTTACACATGAGGAAACTGAGGCAAACAGGATAAAATGATTTTCCAGAATTACACAACTATTAAGTGTCTAAGTTCACATTTGAATCTAGGGGTTCTGACTTCAAACCCAGAGCTCTGTCCTCTGTGCCACATAAACGGGGATACAAAGACAAAAGTCATAATCTCTCTCCTCAGGGAATCTTAGTCTTGTAAAAATGAACATGTACACAGATAAATATATGCAAAATAAAGTGATTTTGTTGGAATTGAATTTATTTAGTTTATTTAGGGGGAAAATCAGAAAGGACCTGATATAGGAGGTCCTAATATAGCAAACTAGAAATGCTAAGAATGAAGGGAAGAGAGAGTGCACTGTAAGCTTGGGGGTGACAACAGCCTAGATAAAGGCTATTAAATGTTGTTTCTGAAGAACGGAAAGAAGGTAGGCTCTGAAGAACTTGAAGTGCCAAACATTATGTCTGCCTCACATCGGTTTGAAGGAACTGATCTAGAGAAAGACACAAACTAATAAAAGACCATTTGAGAAAGAAATCCCAGACACTTTTCCTGAGCACAGGGTATGTTGTGAAAGCCAGTGCTGTGGAATCTCAGAAAGTTTCTGGTCTGCTGAATCTTTTCTTAAGCTGAGTAAAAAGATTGCATGCCTCAGAAGAGCCTCGGTCCCAATGCTAGTGAGTTATTGCAGATGGGGTGCTATAAATTCATGAGAATGGTTTTAGATGCATCTCTTGAATACCTAGGGGCATCCAGTTGGCACAGTGGACAGCGTGCCAGGCCTGGAGTCAAGACGACTTATCTTCACTACTTCAAATCTAGCCTTTACTTACTAGCTTTGTGATCTTGGGTAAGTCACTTAACTCTTCCCTTTTTTTCCCCATGAGTTTATCATCTTCCCCTCCTTCAGTTTCTTGTATAGCAATCCCTTGATGTTCTTAAATTTTATTATCTGCAACATAGCTCTTATATGTAAAGTTGGTCCAAGGGGTTGCTTTCCCCATTTTTTTTCTCTTCAGTGCCATTTTTTTCTTCTATGAACAGTATCTGAGTTTATGACATTCAAGTGGAAGTTTCACTGGTTTTGATGGAAAAAAATTTTTTTTTATAAACCTTTTCTATTTGGCTTCTGTTTATTTCTTCTTTCAATAATAATTGCCAGAAAGGACAATGAAGAGAATATCAGTAAGTACTGATCTATATGCCTATTCATCTACTAATGTAAAAGTCATCAAACGTGAATTGAAGGTATTTTTGAAGAACATGTTAGTAGGGAAGTACAGGCTTTCTCCCAAGTGATAGCTGATAATGGACCATTTACAAGTGATCTCTTAACAATCATTCAAGATTCCTTGAAATAATACAGAAATAACCTTGTTCACAAATATTATGTAATATGTTCATAGCATAAAACAGGGAGATGTCTGCTGTCAAAGTTGTTTCTTGTGATGGGTAAGAATTGGCACAAAACCCAGGCTAAAAATCCGGATTCAAGAGGAATTCCTTGTGGATGGTGAATTTCTCTAAGATGTTTCTTTTGTAACGGTTTTGATGACATTTATCCCTAGAACACTGCAGAGTTTCTTGAAAGAGACCTGTTCTTCCATCAGTCAAAATTTTTCCTGACCTTCCAAAAGGATGAAGGATGTCCATTGCACAGATCATATGTGTTTTTGTGGACAACCAGTTGCTCTTGTTTCATCAATGTTCCATCATTTGTGGACCTGGAGATGAACAGGAGAAAAGAAGGCTGGATTGCCTTAGGGAAATTGCCATGTGCCTTTAAAAACTTCAAGCTTCCCATGAAGACAAGGACCCATCCTTCTAACCAGCATTCTAGAAATAATTCTCCATGTCAGTGAAACATGGAATGCTACAGTTTTCAAAGAAAAATGAATGAATATCACACAGAAACAATAATAATATTAGGGGAACTAGGTGGCACAGTGGATGGATTGGCAGGCCTTGAGTAAGGAAGTCCTGAGTTCTAATTGGACCTCAGACACACTAGATGTATGACCCTGGGCAAATTACTTAACTCTGCTTGACTCAGTTTGCTCATCTGTAAAATGAACTAGAGAAGGAAATGACAAACTATTCCATTATCTCTGCCAAAAAAACCCCAAATCATATAGCTTTATTCAACAATGAGACAAATAAGGCCAGTTGCAATGATCTTATGATGGCGAGAGCTATGTACATCCAGAGAGAGGACTGTGGGAATTGAGGGTGGATCACAAAATAGCATTTTCACTCTTTGTTGTTTGCTTGCATTTTATTTTCTTTCTCATTTTTTCCATTTGATTTGATTTTTCTTGTGCAGCAAAATAATTATAAATATGCATATGTTGGATTTAACATTTCTACCATGTTTAACATAAATTGGATTACGTGCTACCTAGGGGAGGGAGTGGGGGAAAGGAGGAAAAATTGGAACAGGGTTTTGCAAGGGTTAATGTTAAAAAAAATCCATGCATATTTTTTGGAAATTAAAAAGCTTTAATAAAAAAATTCCAAAAAAAAATTGTATCTTAAGAAGAGAAGCAAGGCAGGTTTTGTAGTAAAGATGAAAAGTAGTGGAAAGCTAGACAAATCTATAGGTACCCTTAAAATGTCAAGAGGAAGTGAGGAAATCCATGAGCATATTAGGTGGAACTCCTGTGTTATAGATAGGTTATCATGCATCATTACAGGCAACTTCCAAAGCAGTTTGATCATTAATCCACTTGAATATTTTTACTCTTGCTATTTCTGAGAACATGATTGCCCTCTCCCAAATTTTTTGATTCTTCTCCAACCCCTGGTTTTTATGTTAGCAACTTTTCCTAAAAGTTACTTATTGAAAACATTGTTCTTGTTTAGTCATTTTTGTCATGTCTGACTTTTTGTGACCCTATTTGGGGTTTTCTTGGAGATTTACCATTTCCTTCTCCAGTTCATTTTACAGATGAGGAAACTGCAGTAAAAATGGTTAAGTGATCTTGGGATCACTCAGCCAGTAAGTGTCTAAAAGTTGGATTCGACTCTATCCATTTGTGCCATCGAGCTGCCTCCTTTGAAAACATTTGGAATGACCAATGTCTTAAAAAAAAATAGTCCCCTTAAATTGAAGACATCCCCTATCCTTTGCACTTGGGAAAGGGCTCAAATTTGAAGTACAAAGATATTAAAATATACGAAGTAAATGTGTGGCAAAGGGAAGCCTTTTCTCCCTTTAAGGAGTCCCCCACCCAGTCCACTCTGGGGTAAGACCCAGCTAGTGGACAAGTTGCTCCCTTGGTGGCAGGGGAGTGTATCTTGGTTGCTGGGTGCATTCACCACTGCTCTGGCTCAAGTAGGTAACTCCTTGGAGCTGGCTTCTTAACGGACTTGATTCTTAGAATGAGCAGCAGACTTTTACAACTCAACGTTGGGCCTTTGATGCCTCTCATACTCACAAGTCCAACCTAGTCTGTTACCTCTCCAACTAGTCATTCATTTTGGTTCAAGAAAATAAACATAAGAGAAAAGAGACTTGGGTATCATTCCTTCATAGTTACGGAGCAGCCAGATGGGGAAGTAATGGAGCTTAGCTATTGCCGCTTTTTCCATCTGGACATTCATGGACCTTTTATCTCCTCACTAGAAAACTGCCAAAGTACAGAGCAAGAAATTGAACTTTTATATTCATGCTTAGTTCTGGCTTAGACTCTATTGCAAGAATTTTTGGTATCATGGTCCTTTTAGGCTGTTGGGTGAGTCTGTGGACTCCCAGAATAATGTTTTTTAAGGTGCAAAATAAAATGAAATAAAATTATAAAGGAAACCAATTATATTGAACTATACTCTTCTCTCTGTTTCTCTGCTTCTCTGTTTTTTAGTCTGAGTTTCCTTATTACATAATCACTCTCATTTGACTGGGAATTGGTTCCACATGGATTGTTAGTAGGTAGAGAATATAGATTTTATATATATATATAGAGAGAGAGAGAGAGAGAGAGAGAGAGAGAGAGAGAGACAGACAGACAGACAGACAGACATACACAGAGAAAATATTGATTATATAACCCACCAGGAGGGTTAAGTATGTGTATGCTCTTAAGACTGGGTCCTCATTGTCCATCCCCTTCCTCCCTCCTTTCCCTTTACAAAAGGAAAAAGACAAGGAATGAGAGAGAACGAAATCTACAGTAATAATCTATTGTTATAATTGTCCTATTTGATCCCAATCAACTTCTCTCCCCCTTCTTCAACCAGTTTAGGTCACCGGTTCTTATGCTTTTTCTCCAGAGGGGGATCAGAATCAGCTGGAAACAAAGGAGCAGGATACTAAGCTAGGAATCCTGATATCGGTATAGGGTGTGGCTGTGGAAGGGAAGACTGGGGAACCCTTAGTATTCAGCTCCCATCCAGCATCAGACTAAGAAGTATGCACTGTTGGACTAATTTAGTGGGCTACCCATCAAAATTGCATGCTACAATCTGAATAATAGACATTCTTTATCCACTTTTTCTTTGTGGCTTGGTATGCTGATCTCAGGTAGTAGAGCATCTGAACTACATGTTATCTGCAAATAGAAACATCTGGGGAACACTTCCAAAGATAAGGAATCATTCCATTTCAACTTGGCATCTTCCATGAGACTGGTGAATTATTCATTCATTCATTTTTTTTTTTTTTTTTTTTTTTTTTTTTTTTGCTAAGGGAGTTGGGATTAAGTGACTTGCCCAGGGTCACACAGTTAGGAAGTGTTAAATGCCTGAGGCCAAATTTGAACTCAGGTCCTCCTTACTTCAGGGCTGATGCTCTATCCAGCTGCTCCATTATTTTTTCTAAATAAGAGTAGCTGTTCTTAATTAGGCAGGTCATAAATAAAAAGTTTTTAAAAAGTTATTATAAATTCTGCTATTAAAATTCAGAAACAAATGCATATATGCTTAGGAAAAATAAGCATTGAATAGTATATAGAACAGACATGGTATAGAACAAAATAGGCGTGGAATGATATTGATCTTGAATTCTACTGTAAAGAGGCTTTTGGGTACAGTCCAATCTTGCTTCAGATTATGAGTAGGTCATGGTGACTAAGGTAGAAGGGAAAGTGAATAGTTCTTTCCAAATCTCTTTTTTCATCATCATATGTAGCTCTTACTTTTAAGCAAATGGCAGTATCTAGAGTTTGATGATACAATTCTTAACCATCAACTGCCCACAAATACTTCAGGAAATAGGTAAGGGCCTTTGTGTGAATTGCAATATTTTCCATTCAGAATTTGAAATAAACCAAAAAACCTCACCCAGATCTTTCTTGCTTGAAAAATAGAATTAGTCACTAAAAATCACCTTTACCTTCAAAATTTTCCTCCTGCCGCTAAAGTTGGTACATTTTTGAAAACTTGAGTCAGTTTAATTTTTTTGAAAAAAGTAAGGAACAAACCTTTCATTTTAAGTAGATCAATAACTATGCCTTTGCAGAATTGGATTAACTACTCCAGCTGCTCTTAGTTCCTAAAGGACATGCTCGAATGAAAATTTGAAAGCAATTTTTTGTGAAAGTTCCAACCTTAGTTTTAGCTTATACATTTGAGTCACAAAACTTGAACACAAAAGGTGTATAGTTGATTACTACAGTTTAAATCTTCAGAGTAAAAGCCTCACGTCTTTACCTCTTCTTTGATGTTGCTATGAAACTTTGTTTTGATGGGAAACATTAGAAACATTTGCTCCTTCCTGTTATTAAACATTTGAATGTGGGAATTCCCTTAATTTCTCTTACAATTTGTTTTCTTCAAAAACAGCTGCTCTCAGTAATCCCCATTAAATAACGAATGTAGCTATTTTATGAAATATATATGAAAAACTTCATTAAAGTGAATTGCTTTTATTATCAATGAAGCTTAGGGTTGGTATTTTTTATTCAGTCATGGCCAACTTCCCATGACCCATTTGGAGTTTTCTTGGCAAAGGCACTGGAGTGGTTTACCATTTTCTTCTCCAGCTCATTTTACAGATGAGGAAACTGAGGCAAACAGGGTTAGGTGACTTGCCCCAGGGTCACACAGCTAATAAGTGCCTGAGGCCAGATTTGAATTTAAGAAAATGAACTCAGGAAGAACAAATCTCACTTCAGGCCTTATGTTCTATCCAGTACACTACCTAGCTGGTTGATATAGATAAATATTATCTTTTTAGCCAAGAATCTCAACTTTTGAAAAAAGAATGTATAGAATTTTAACATATGGTTAACTCATCTGGTCTTCAAAAACAATCCTGGTGTAGGTGTTATTATCTTATTTTACAAATGTGGAAACTGAGGCTTAGATAAATCCCAGAATTACACAGCTAGAAAATTTCTGAATCAAGATTATGAATTTGGGTCTTGGTGAATTTAGGTCTAGTATTATCTTCACTGCTCCAATTAGCTGCCTCTGACTCAACTTTTCTGATCAAAAACCTATTTGAGAGAATTGCTCTTATTTGACAGATGACATGGTTTTGCCTCTAATCCCTTGTTTCTGACACAGATATGAGTTAGCAAGAGCTTGCTTTATGCAATCATAGGTTTTTCTATTGCTGATATTAATTTTGCTTAGGGATTGTGTTAAGGAAAATTACCATCATTCAACCCCTACCAAAACTACAGATCCCTTAACATTGTGATAGAAATCTAAAGGAATAAAAATGAAGTTTGGAAGAATTTTATGTCTACTTAACTTCCATTAGTCTGATGGTGCTTTTTTTTTCCTCAACAGTATTTTATTTTTCCAATTACATGTTAAGATCATTTTCAACATTCATTTTCATTAGATTTTGAGTTCCAAATTTTTTCTCTTTCTCTTCCTTCCCTTATCAAGACAGAAAGCAATCTGAAATTTTAAAATATTTTATATGATAATTTAAGCATATATTAGTCATGTTATGAAAGAAAAATCAGAGCAAAAGGGAAAAACCATGACAAAGAAAAGCAAACAACAAAAAAAAAAAAAAAAAGGTGTAACGAGTATGCTTCAATCTGCATTCAGTCTCTATAGTTCTCTCTTTGGATGCAGATGGCATTTTCCATCCCAAACCTATTGGAATTGTCTTGGATCATTGTAATTCTGAAAAGAAATGTCTATTATAGTTGATCATTTTTTGATGATGCTTTTGGAAGAGAATACTTACCCAAGAGCTTCTAAAAGCTTTGTGTTCTTTAGCTTTTTCAGTGTCAGGGAAATGGACCAGAAACTAGAAACAAGATTACTTCTGGGAAATTGTTAGCTTTGTGATACCCAGAATTTAGAAAGAGTTTGTTCCTTATGACACATAGAGACCCTGAGATCTGGAGAGAGGAGGCCAAAATGGGAATTATTCAAAGTCTTATTTGCCATTTCAGCTTCTATCTACAAATAAAATAAGGACAATACTTGTAAGGAAAATGTTCTGCAGACCTTAACACACAATTTAAATACAAGTTATAATTTGTATATTGTCTTAAATATTAATTTATTTTTCAATTAAGAAGCTTTTGTTTTCTTTTCTTTCCCCAATCTGAAATAAAACAAAAAAGTAAAAATAAAACCTTTGTGACAAATAGGCATAGTCAAATGAAATAATTTCTCATGTCATCTGGAACCAAAAATGTATGTATCATTCTGTATCTGGAATCCATTCAAGCTCCTGTCAGGAGTTGTATAGCATGCTTTATCACTAGTTCTTTGAAATCGTGATTGGCTGTTATGTTGATCAGACATCTTAAGTCTTTGAAGTTGTCTTTACATTGCTGTTTTATTATGTAAACTGTTCTCTTTGTTTTGCTCTCTTTACTTTGCATCGATTCATAAAAGTCTCCCAGGTTTTTCTGAAAGTTGACAAAGGCATAATGTCTCATTGTAAATTTGATAAAGACCATACATATTTTATCTCAGCAATGTTGGGACTTTTCATTTATCTCATAATAGCAGTTAGTATATGCACAGCACTATACAGAGTGTTATTGAAGTGAGAAAAGAAGGGAAAAGATACGATCTTTCCCCAAAAACGCTAGAGTGAAATTAAGGAGAGAAAAGATCAAAGCTTGATCTTTAAATTCTTTAAAGAAAACTTCCATTCCAACTTTCTGATTTTACAGATAAGCAAACTGAAGGCACAACTTTTTTTTAATCTTACTCAAGATTTTACATCTAGTTTTAGTGCAGTCAGGAATAGAACTTATGTCTCCTGATTTACAAATAAAAAAGTGCCAGATGATATAGTGTCAGCATGATTTAAAGGGTATGGAACTAAAGAACGATTAAGTTAGAAAGAGGCAAACATTTTTCTTAAGCACCTAGTGTATCCAACCTCCTTAGAAGTGGTGAATTTTGAACTTGGAAAGAAGTGGTGGACAAAAGAATTGATGAAGATGAGTAATGAAGGAATTTATTTCTGGAAAGAGCAAAGAAAGGCAGATATTAGAATAATTGTGATATAGACATGATCTTTCTGTGAAAAATGGCCTATCAATTGCAGAAAGCCTCTGTTGGGGGGAAGTAATTAGACTTTTAAGTTGGAAACATAAGAAGTAATTGTTTGAAGCACCAGGGTAGGAATGCCTTCAGTTGTGAGCTGAAGAATAAAGATTTCATACTATAGACTAAAGAACCATGTTCTCCAGGATTTCAGTATCGTCAAAAAATGTAGCATTCAGAACTGAAGACATTATTTCTTATGTGACCTCATCTTAATTCTGATACTATATTATTTTTAATATAGCCCAAGATTGCATTAGCTTTTTTGGCTTCATTAAGTTTTTCATCCACTAAAACTCCAAAATTTTTTCTTATACTTCTGAAATTGATTTTTTAACCCAAGTATAAAATTGTATATGTATATATATATATATATATATTTATATTCTTATTAAAAGTATATAGCACCATAAAAGGATTTTCCTCTCTATTTAGAAAGATGTTAAGAATCTGAGTTTATAATTACTATAAGTTTTTGTCTCATATTTCATTAGACTTGGGTTTGTAACTTTATATATCCTGCATTGAAACATTAGGATAAATGAGTTTTTTATATAGGTTATCTATCTTTTTTTCCCTGAGGTTAAGTGACTTGCCCAGGGTCACACAGCCAGGAAGTATTCCGGGCAGGGTATGGTGGGTTGAGACTGCTTCTCTAACAGAGGGTGGGTCTCAGGAGTTTGACATGGCTTGGATTTCTTTCTTTCTTTTTTTTTTTTTTAATTAAACTAGGGAACTAATCTAGGGAAATCCATTTTACACTCTAAAGCATCCCCCCCTTCTCTACATGAGCAGTCCACATGGTTTAGGGAAGAGTACAAAATTTAGGGGGGGAATAGGAACCATAGCTATTTTGCTTTTTATTTTTCAAATCATATGCATGCTCATTTCTTCAACATTAACCCTTGCAAAAACCTTGTGTTCCAATTTTCCCTCCTTCCCCCATCCCCTCCCCTAGATGGTCCAATGTATGTTAAACATGGTAGAAATGTATGTTAAATCCAATATATGCATACATATTTATACAGTTATCTTGCATGGCTTGGATTTCAGACTGGACTTGCCCCCCAACGGACTCTGAGGTGAGGTTGGACAGGCAGGGGAGGTGGACTTCAGCCCCTGCTCTGGGATCCGTTCCCCTGGTTTATGAACTTGCCTGGTTTAGAAAAAGCTTGCTTCTGGGGGTAGAGTTCCAGGCTCTTCATCTTGCAGGGGTCCTCAAACTTTTTAAATAGGGGGCCAGTTCACTGTCCCTCAGACTGTTGGAGGGCCCGGCTATAGTAAAAACAAAAACTTTGTTTTGTGGGCCTTTAAATAAATCATAGCCTTGGGTGAGGGGGATAATCGTCCTCAGCTGCTGCAATTGGCCCGCGGGCTGTAGTTTGAGGACCCCTGTAAAATTTAGGTTTCTGAAGGTTTTTGATTGGGATTTTTGTTAGTTAATCTGAAATTTAGGATTAAAGTTATTTGCATGATCTGTTGCTTTAGGAAGGTGCAGGCTTAGTCCATCCCTCTCTTACTGGATGTGGCTGATCCTTAGAAGTAAGAAAACAAACCCACTCACTGGAGCTCATGCCCCAACTTCTGCCACCCCCTGACAGTTATGAAATTATTTTAATATTAATTGTTTCTGTTGCTTAAAGGAGTAGCTTATGTTTACACGGAGTTAATAACTAAATATTTGTTTTTATTTTTCAAGTCTGTGGTTGTTTTATTTTTTTTTATTTAATAGGTTATATGTATGGGTAACTTTACAGCATTAACAATTGCCAAACCTCTTGTTCCAGTTTTCCCCCTCTTACCCCACCCCCCAGATGGCAGGATGACCAGTAGATGTTAAATATATTAAAATATAAATTAGATACACAATAAGTATACATGACCAAAACGTTATTTTGCTGTACAAAAAGAATCAGACTGAAATATTGTACAATTAGTTTGTGAAGGAAATCAAAAATGCAGGTGTGCATAAATATAGGGATTGGGAATTCAATGTAATGGTTTTTAGTCATCTCCCAGAGTTTTTTCTCTGGGCGTAGCTGGTTCAGTTCATTACTGCTCCATTGGAAATGATTTGGTTGAGCTCGTTGCTGAGGATGGCCAGGTCCATCAGAACTGGTCATCATATAGTATTGTTGTTGAAGTATATAATGATCTCCTGGTCCTGCTCATTTCACTCAGCATCAGTTCGTGTAAGTCTCTCCAGGCCTTTCTGAAATCATCCTGTTGGTCATTTCTTACAGAACAGTAATATTCCATAATATTCATATACCACAATTTATTCAGCCATTCTCTAACTGATGGGCATCCACTCAGTTTCCAGTTTCTGGCCACTACAAAGAGGGCTGTCTGTGGTTGTTTTAAAACAAAGTCATTTGTGATGCAATCTCAAAGGTTCTGCTTAGCAATGCAAGGAACTTCTAAGAGAAGTCTGTTAGATTTCTGGTTAATTGCAAATTTCTCTGAAAGTGGTTATTTCAAACCCAGTCAGCACATTATCTAATTTATTAAGTACATTATGGTCTCATTGTTGAATGAATATGATCTCTAGCTTTCTTGTTCTACAGATACATGGGATAGAGAGTTTAGGATTTAAAATCTGATTAGTGAAACTTACTATTGAGATGAAATCTCTTGGGATTATAACTATTATGGTTTTGAGTTTTGAATTTGGGAATGATTATTTGAATTAAGGTAGTAATCCAAAATTTGAAATACCATTAAGTTACTCAAATGGATTCCTGCATTGGCTATAAGGCATGATTGCTAGCCATAGAATTTCTGCAGTCAGAGTAAGTGGTCCATAGAAACCATAAGCACGTTCAAATTGTAATATTTTGCTGTTTTCAATCTGACCATATGTAGTATACTTTATGTAGTATATCTTATAATTAGGTGAATGAGTATTTGGCCTGGTAATCTGTCTGTTGCTAGATGTATGTGTCTGTATATTAACATTTACAAAAGGAAAAAACAATCGATACAACTATCTATGGAATATTTTTATTGACTATTGAAACTGAAGCAAAAATATCTTTCTTATGGTTTAAAGAAGAGGATTTTAGTATACTTAAGTTTTCTTGGAAGGATGTAAGTTAAGGAATATTTTGTTATATTAATGGGAAAGTTGCTTGTATAACATTTGTATAGTGTTGTATAGTGTGTATAGTGTTTGCTTTTGAATAATTTATATTTAAAAGCTGCTGGCCAATCTACCTTGGCCTTTCCTAGTCCATCCTATAACAGGCAAAAGAAGGAGAATATCTTATTTTTTATTACAGTGTTTTATTTTCAAAACATATGCATAAGTGTTTCTATGGGCCTATGTCCCAAAGAGATCTTAAAGGTGCAAGAATGTTTGTGGCAGCCCTCTTTGTAATGGCAAGAAACTGGGAACTGAGTGGATGTCCATCAGTTGGGAATGGCTGAATAAGTTATGGAATATGAATGTGATGGAATATTATTGTTCTGTAAGAAACTCCCAGTAGGATGATTTCAGAGAGGCCTGGAGAGACTTACATGAACTGATGCTGAGTGAAATGAGCAGAACCAGGAGATCATAATACATGGCAACAATAAGACTATATGATGATTAATTCTGATAGACATGGCCCTCTTCAACAATGAGATGATTCCAACCAGTTCCAATTGTTCAGTGATGAAGAGAGCCATCTACACCCAGAGAGTGAGCTATGGGAACAGAGGGTGAAACCTAACATAGCATTCTCACTCTTTCTGTTGTTGTTTGCTTACATTTTGTTTTCTTACTTATTTTCTTTCATTTTGATCCGGTTTTTCTTGTGCAGCATGATAATTGTATAAATATGTATACATATATTGGATTTAACTTATATTTTAACGCAGTGGTTCTCAAACTTTTGTTTTCAGTATCTTTATCCTATTAAAAATTATTGAAGATCTCTCCAAAGCATTTTTGTTTATCTGGATTATATTTATAGACATCTACCATATTGGAAATAAAAACTATTTTTGACTTTTTAGACCCTCTAAAAGGGTTTCAGAGATCCCCAGGATTGTCTAGACCATACTTTGAGAACCACTGTTTTAACATGTCTAACATATATTGGACTACTTGCCATCTAGGATGGGAGAAGGGAAGTAAAAATTGGAACACAAAGTTTTTCAAGGGTCAATATTGAAAAAATAACCTTGCATATGTTTTGAAAATAAAAAGCTTCAATAAAAAAAAAAAAAAGAAACTTAAATCATCACCCCATCCCTCAAAAAAACTTTGGGCCTCATTTGTTTGGGAAAGAAACTGGAACTGGTTGGTGAATGGATCCCAAACTACCCATTATTTAAGAGGGTTCCCTTTAAGGAGTCCATCAATCCTGTGAAGGAGGAAGTTTATGTAGAATTAAAACTATTCTCTTACTGCAATAGTATTTGGGGCTTAGGATGGGGACATCGAGTTAAGATTTGGGTTAATATTAACAGGAAAGATACACCCTAATCAATTCAATTTGATGCTTGTCAAATTATAGAATTGTAGAGACATGACCTTGACAAGTAGGTACAATTGTGTCCTAATAGAGAAAGAGGATTTTATGGAACTGCCCATCCAAATGTTTGGCTTGCTATAAGTGCTAGACATTTAGAAAATGCAGATCCAAGAGTAAATTGGTTATACATATAACCTTAGGTATAGATCTCTTAGGAAGATTTGGAATCAAGTTAGGTACTTAAGGCAAGTGATACACATCAATGCTTGAGTAGGATTGGTAAAGCACTCAGTAAAGGTCTGAACAAAAAGCATTGTCTGTGTATGTGCTAAGATATTACCCCATGTCCAGATAGCATCATTCCCTTTGGGCATGAGAGTGAATTCCTCCTGTTCCCGAAATAACACTCCTAGGGATAACTGCAGTGCTTTATGCTAGTCCCTTACCTGTGGAGATCAATCTGGGGAGTGAAGCGACTTTACCAGACAGAGCCTGGAATATAATCCAGGGTAGCTCTGACACTATCTAGGATGAGCGTGCCCCAAACAAACCTTGGGAGGTATTGATGTGATTTATGGTGTGAGTCTGTCACCAAAAGCTGGGGTTTGGTCATGTGAAGAATTCACAATGGCCATTGTCTCTGGCAAAAGGTAAATTTGAGATTATACAGTGATCAATTTTTTTTGGACATGGCTCTTTCCAACAATGAGATGATTCAGGCCAGTTCCAATGATCTTGTGATGAAGAAAGCCACTTACACTCAGAGAGAGGACTGTGGGGACTGAGTAGGGTTCACAACATAGTATTTACACTCTTTTTGTTGTCATTTGCTTGCTTTTAGTTTTCTTACTCATTTTTCCCCCCTTTTGATCTGATTTCTCTTGTGTAGCAAGGTAATTGTATAAATATG
Organism: Sarcophilus harrisii; assembly: GCF_902635505.1. NCBI lineage: Eukaryota > Metazoa > Chordata > Mammalia > Dasyuromorphia > Dasyuridae > Sarcophilus > Sarcophilus harrisii. Next base: position 143,169,946 of record NC_045429.1, read on the forward strand.
TATGTTTATATTGGATTTAACATATTTTTACCATGTCTAACATATATTGAATTACTTGCCATCTAGGGGAGTAAGGGGAAGGGGAGGAAAATTAGAACACAAGATTTTGCAAGGGTCAATGTTGAAAAACTATCCATGCATATGCTTTGAAAAAAAAAGCTTTAATTTAAAAAAATAAATAAAAAGATTTTTTGAAAAGTTAGATTTATTTGGGGGAATAGGTTATAGATAAAATAAAGGGATACAATAGACGCGGGGAATGAAAAATATTTAATAGAGTTGGAGAGAGTATGAAAGACAAGTTCCCCAGTGGAACTCATAATTACCCAGTAGAAAGGGAGCACCCCATGAAGTTGGGGCATGCCCTTAGCTGTCAAGCTCAATCCTGCAAGGGACTTAGCACCCTAAAAGAGTTAATTGTAAGGAGGAGATGTGGGGTTGCATAGTGGAGTTAGGGGAGATACCACAACATGAGGGAAGGGGAAGGGGAAAGACCATGAAGTAGAGTGCCATAGCAGGCTGACCCAAAAGAAAGTAACAGCAAAGTTAAGGGCCTTAAGTTGTTTGTTAGGGAAAATTTAGCTTCAGGGTCTTGACATAACTTGGATTTCTGACTAAATTACCTTTAGAGGGTGGGACCACAGAACTAAACTGATTGCTATTATCAGAGCCTTCTTGTTTGCCTAAGGGATTATTATTATTTTTTAATTAAAGCTTTTTATTTTTAGAATATATACATGGATAATTTTCAACATTCACCCTTACAAAACCTTGTGTTCTAATTTTTTTCTCTCTCCCCAGGCAGCAAGTAATCCAATCTAGGTTAAACATGTGCAATTCTTATATACATATTTCCACAATTATCTTGCTGTACAAGAAAAATCAGATCAAAAAGAAAAAAAATAAGAAAGAAGACAAAATTCAAGCAAACAACAACAAAAAGAGTGAAAATACTATGTTGTGGTTCATAGTCAGTTCCCACAGTCTCTGGGTGTATATGGCTTTTTTCATCACAAGAACATTGGAATTGGCCTGAATTGTCTCATTTTTGAAGAGAGCCACGTTTATCAGAATTTGTTATCGTAAAATCTTCTTGTTGCCGCTTTCAACGATCTCCTGGTCCTGCTCGCTTCACTCAGCATCAGGTCATGTAAGTCTCTCCAGGCCTCTCTGAAATCATCCTGCTGATCGATTCTTACAGACAATAATCTTCCATGACATTCATGTACTGATTCAGCCATTCTCCAGGTTTAACCTGTTGTTGTTAAATCTTTGCCCTCAACTTGGAGACAAACTGAGTTTGCAAATTCTTTTATCAGATCTGTGACACTGACCTGGGGACCCCTAATATTGTTGGGATATTTATCCCTCAAAACTAGTATAGCTCTATAGAAGAATTAGCAGAGAATTCAGGAATTAATTGTCCATCCCGTGTAAGGAGATCTGTGCAGGGGTTAATAGACTTTTATTATGAAGTGTGATGTAAACATCAGCCAAATATGAGGGGTTTGAAAAGAGTGTGAAAGAACATAGCATTTTCATTTTTTGTTTTTGTTGTTGTTGCTTGAATTTTATTTTTTCTCGTTTTTCTTCCTTTTTGATCAGATTTTTCTTATGCAGCAAGACAATTGTATAAATATGTATGTCTATATTTGATTTACATATCTTTTTACCATGTTTAATATATCTTGAATTACTTGCCATGGGAGGAGGGAAAGGAGGGGAAAAATTGGAACACAAGGTTTTGCAAGGGTCAGTGTTGAAAAATTATCCTTACATATGTTTTGAAAATAAAAACTTCAATAAGAAAAGAAAAAAATATTTTTGCAAATAGAAAAAAAAAGAAAAAGTGTGTGAAAACCAAATTATTAAAAAGGGAGAAATTTTGAGAAATGGATGTACATTTCTTTTCCATTTATGAAAATTAAATTGGAGAAATGAAACAAATTAGAAAACTGAAACCCACAAGCACATCAAGGAATAATCAAGGTTGGAAGTTATCTTCCCCCAAAAGAATGTCAGCTCCTTGGGGGCAGGGACCGACTTCTGTAATGAAGGGTGATGGCCAGAGATTTGAAAAGAATTTTTTGTTCTCTGCCCTTAGTTCTCCTCAGTTACCCTTCCTCCTTCTAGAATGGAAGCTCTTTTGGGGAAGCCAGGACTGGCTGGTAATGGGGGGTGGAGATTCTGCAACATCCAATTAGTGAGGAATCAGGGGAGGGACTTGTGCTTCAGGACAGGAAATAAAATGCTGACTTTGCATTTTCAAAGGTGTGTCTACTCACCTAGGCAGTCATTCTTGCAAGAATGGAAAATAAATCTTTCCTGCATTCATCAGTGAGTCAGTGGAGTTCTTGGTAAGGTATTTTGTTTCTTACAATTATTTTGGTGAGTATGTGACTTTTCTTTCTATCTTTTACTTCTTGGGGTATATTCCTGTCACTGGGACATCTGGGTCAAAGAATAAGATGGTTCTTTTTTAAAAGCATAATTCTAAACTTCTTTCCAGAATGGTTCTGATTTCATAGTTCACCAATATTGCATTTATATGTCCATCTTTCTACAACTTCCTTTGTCATCTTCCCCAAGTTTTGATTTTCCTTTTTCTTATTAATGATTTACTTGTTTCATATGATAGTTTGTAGTTTGCAATTCTTTTGTGTATGTTTGTATCCATTTGCTGCTTATCCATTGGGAAATGGGGCTTTTTTTTTTTTTTTTTTTTTTTTAAATATATAGTGTGAATTACCTTATTTCTCTGGTATGGACTACCAACTTATTACAAAAACACTTATTGGGGGCAGCTAAGTGGCGCAGTGGATAGAGCACCAGCCCTGAAGTCAGGAAAACCTAAGTTCAAATTTGGTCTCAGACACTTAACACTTCCTGGTGACCCTGGGCAGGTCCCTTAACCCCAATTGCCTCACACAAAAAAAGAGAGAAAAACAACCATTTGTGATAAAAAATGTTGGCAGCTAGATGGTGCGGTGGATAGAGCACTAGCCCTAAATTCTGGAGGACCTTAGTTCAAAATGCCTCAAAAACATTTATTAAGAAAGCATTTGCTGCTAGATAGTAGGAAATGTGGATGAGTCTGATCACCTCCTTGCAACCTTTAAATTCTGTCAAAATAATTTAGTTGTAAAACAATTTTTTTTCCCCTGGGGGAGATGTTTTCCAATTCTTCCTTTTAGACTGTGTTCCTCCCTCCAGATTATCTTTTGCTGTTTTCTAGCCATCTAATAGGGAAACTCTGGTCCAAAATTCCATTTTGTAGATTCTCAGAATCCCAGGGTCCCTTTTTAACTGATTCCAGAGTTTTCACTTAGAAAGATTTTCAAAGACTTCAGTAGAGCTGGGTAGAGAAAATTCATTTCAATCTCTTTAATCCCCTTGGTTACCATGCAAATCAATTCAGGAACTAGACTGAAAAGAGTCTGGATTTAGGAAGTGAATGACCTTCATCCACTTTTCCCCTCACCCCCCAGACACGAATTTGGTTGTATTTGCTGTGATGTCTGAACATCAGTGAGCAGTTCTAATGCCATTCAGTGTAAAGAGTTTCGGTTATGTCTGATAGAAATGAATAGTTCTCTTATATTTAATAACTCATTACTATGTGAGGACCAAGGTTTTCCCCCTTTTCTACTTCCTCATCCAGAAATCAACCAGTGTGGGAAATCTCCCTTAAAGATTTACAAGCCAAGATTTAATCAGACGGTAAAAGAAATTCTAAGTTTGGGCTAATGGGTGTATTCCTGCTCATTGTGTTTGCTCAGACAGATCAGGGGAGAGGTTTGGTTTTTATTATCAAGACAGGTGATATGGAAATTGATGTTCTCTTTACCAAAATTTGAGTGACCGAATCACCCTGAAACCTCCATTTTAATGTAGTCCGCATCTCCCATGGTGTTAACCAATCCAAGTTGATTAGTATCTCTCAGGAACACTTTCTCTTTGAAAGATGAATAAATTGTGACTCCTCCTCCATTAGGGCTCTTGGCTTAAGAGAGCCCTATGACCATTTTTTAATTAATAACCCGCTGGCCTTATTAGTAAAATGATTAAATTACCTAAAAACTATGTCTCCCAAACCTTTTTAATCATCGTAGTTTGTTGTCCTAAACTGATCATAGTCTTGGAACATGTAGGGTTGGAAGGTGCTAACTACTGCTATGAATAACTTAACTGTGACTGCAGCCAAATTTATAAGAGGCTGTTTTCTTAGTGGATTGATAGCAATGATGAAAAGTTTGGTTTTTTCCTTCTGTTTATTATAACTTTTTATTATTACTAACAACCCTTTTATCTGCTAGTTCTCTAGAAACCAACCAAAATGAAAACACAAGATTTCTCTGATTAATACTTACGGACAATCATATATGTGATAAGTTTTATAGTTCAAAGGGTTAATTTCAGACGCACATTACCTCATTTAGAGTGGAATCTGCATTCCTTGGCTGTGGGAGATACAGAATTTTGTAAGCTAATGACTGTTCCCTGCTCTCTCTGAACGGCAATTCCAGGGAGGTGGATTCATCTTGAGTCTCCTGTCCCTCTTATGCAACAGAGATTAAGCATTATAAGAAAAGGGCATAGCTGTTGCAACCAAAAAGTCTGGTAAAAGCCATGTTCTTTTTCTAGTATTTATGTAGCACTTCAAAGTTCATAAAAAACCTTATTTATATTCTTTCATTTGATTCTCACAATAACCCGGAATATACCTAGTTTTTTTTTTTCTTTTTTAATTGAAGTTTTTTATTTTCACCATTGACTCTTGCAAAACCTTGTGTTTCAATTCCCCCCACCCTTTCCCCTAGATGCCAAGTAATCCGATATATATTAAACATGGTAAAAATACATGTGAATCCAATATAGGCATATGTATGATACTATTATCTTGTTGCACAATAAAAATCAGATCAAAAAGGAAAAAATGAGAAAAAAATAAAATTCAAGCAAATAGCAACAAAAAAAGTGAAAATGCTATGTTGTGATTCATACTCAGTTTCTATAGTGCTCTCTCTGGGTGTAGATGGCTCTCTTCATCACAAGATCATGGGAATTGACCTGAATCTGTTGAGAAAAGTCATGTCCATCAGAATTGATTTTTGTATAATCTTGCTGTTGCTGTGTACAAATATACCTATTTTACATGCTAGGAGAATAAATGACTTGCCCAGGATCACACAGCTAGTGAGTGTCTGAGTCTGGATTTGAATTCAGGTCATCCTGACTCCAGTACCCCATTCATACTTGTAATGCAGTTGTTCACTCATGTTCTATTCTTTGTGGCCCTAGGGGCCCTTGGGGTTTTCTTGGCAAACTTACTGCAGTGATTTGACATTTACTTCTCTAGGAATTAGGCAGACAGGTAAAGTGACTTGCCCAGGACCGTACAACTAGAGTGTCTGAGGCTGGACTTGAAGGCAGGTCTTCCAGACTCCAGACCTAACTCTCTATCCACTGAACCATCCTTGGTTACCTAGTTATTTAGTAAATAACTTTCAACGTGTGTTACAGTGGAAAGAGCGTCGGTTCTTTAGTCGGTGGACCTGGGTTAAAATTTTTCAACTAACACCACTTGTTAGGATCTTGACCAAATGACTGACCTCTCACTAGCCTCAGTTTCCCTATTTGTCAAATGAAGAGGTTGGGCCAGATGGCCCCCGATGTTCCTTCCAGTCCTAGAACTACGATCCTGAAACCCACTGCACAGACCAGAGAAGAGGGCAAAGACTGGGGAAAATGACCTATTTTTGTTCATTATTATTTCTTGCTACAGGCTGAAGAAAGGTTGGTTGTCTTGATCAGTGAAATACCCAGGAAATTGAGCAAAATGGGATGACAGAGAGGTTCAGGGAGGGGGGTGTTGGAAGGATTGGCAGGGCAGGACAAGGGGGCCCCTGAATGTTGTGATAAGTCTGAGATGGAACATTCCTTGTTGATGAGAACCACATCCACATACATGTTAGTTATTTATCCACAACCGATTTCTAATTTATGGGATGAGAAGCCACAGTAGTGCTTTTCTGGTTTTTTGGGAAAATACTTTCATGCTGTTGAGCCATTTCATTTGTGTCTGATTCTTGTGACCTTATTTGGGGTTTTCTTGGCAGAGAGACTATACTGGTTTGCCATTTCCTTCTTTAGCTCATTTTACAGATGAGGAAACTGAGACAAACAGAGTTAAGTGACTTAGCCAGCTTGTAAGTGGCTGAGGTCAGATTTGAACTCAGGAGGATGAATTTTCCAGACTTCAGGCCCAGGGCTCTCTATGTCCACTGAACTTCCTAGCTACCTCCATACATGCAGTCACAATTTATAACTGTGAGTTTTATAATTGTATTATTATGAACCTATTAAAGATTTGTCAATCAGCTCTGACAAATGTGTAGAACTTGGAGCAGATGGCCTCCGAGGTCCCTTTCAATTGTGGGTTTATGAACAAAGATGTTTTCTAAGGACTCTGAGTCCTCAATCTATGAGTTTATTGTTATTCTGAGAGCTTACCATCTTGTGCAGATGATGGCTTCATAAATGGGTATAAGAATAAACACTTCACCAGCCAATACAGACAGTGAATAAAGAAAGGCTTTATCACGTGCAGATAATGTACTTAAACAGTATTTTTAAATTGGCAAAAAGCCCTTTCCTTGCAATAACTTTGAGAAGTAGGTATTATTATTCCCATTTTACAGAAGAAGAATTGAGGCTCAGATTGATTAAATGCCACTAGTAAGTGGCAGAGTGGGACTTTAGCTGAGGGACTGAGACTACAAATCCATTATTCTTTTCATTATCCCAAACTGCCTTTGCCTTTGGTGAGACAAAAGAGTAGGTATAGGGTAAATGAATTTAGTGGTGGTGAATAAAGAAAGTTGATGTGGTTGTATGTTCAACTAGGGACCTCCATGGTGGATTATATCCTTCCTTCCAAATACTTGGGAAACGATCAGAAGTTTTGTTCAGCATTTACTCGATTTTCATTTCTTCAGGAGTTGATAAAACTCAATTTGTTACTAGGCATTATAAGAGACCAGTCAACTTCCCAAAATAAAATTGATCTTGTTTTCTCAGTAATATTTCCTGTAATTAAAGGTTGCTTTGGGAATTAGGAACTTTAGCAAAAGGTTTTAATCTATTAGAGAACATATCTGTGACAGATAAATAGGACAGCTTTGAAAGCTACTGGTTTAATTTATTATATATAAAAGATATGTTATTATACATAAAAAGATAACATATATAAAAGAAAAGAAAGTTGTAGATAATAGAAGTCTGAAGTTTCATGTACAACCTTTTTTTCTGTTGTATCTATGTATATGATACATTTTTGTTTGGTGTTTGTAAAGTTCATAATATAAAAATAAATTAAAAACGAGAAGATAGCTAATCTAAATTCACAGCTATGATTATATCATTGCCCAGTCTTCAATGACTCCCGATTGCTTATAACATAAAATACCAAATCCTCTGCCTTCAGACCCTTCACAGTCTGGTTCCCCACCTACCTTCCCAGTTTTATTTCCTATTATTTTCCTTCACCCATGCTTTATTTCATTCAAATTGGACTGCTTAGCTGTTTTGTGAGCTGTTTGTGAGCATCAGGAATCCCCTTGCTTCACACTTTTGTTTCTTAGCATCCCTCAGTCCTTTCAAGGCACAGCTCAGTTCAAATATTTAACCCAAATTTTACAATAAGGTATTATAAACACCCCCCTAAAAGAAAAAGAAAAAAATTCAGGCTTCTGATCTGTTACAAAGGGAAGGGCAAAAATTTCACCCAGACTTTCCAGATTATAGGGCCATCATTACTTCTTTTTAAGGTATTATTTCTTTTATTTTTTGTTTTTTCTTTTCCTGAGGCAATTGGGGTTAAGTGACTTGCCCAGGATCACACAGCTAGAAAGTATTAAGTGTCTGAGACCAGATTTGAACTCTGGTCCTCCTGACTTCAGGGCTGGTGCTCTATGACTGCGCTACCTTGCTGCCCCTTAAATGTTATATTTAAGGATGCAGGCTTAATCAGTTTCTAATGTTGCAATGGGGCAGTGCCCAGTGCTCTGGTTTCAAAAACGCTACTTTTGGAGTCTCCAGTGCGGTTTCCAGGTAGCATCTCCCCAGGGCTGGTTTCCAGGACGGTGGCTGCAGGCAAGCCTCAGGGCCTGGGGAGAACTGCCCCTGCCCGGCCTCCACCATTGCCCTTGTTAGCCAAGTTTAGGGTAGGTGCCAGTGTGGAGGAGGAAGCCAGCCTCCCCCTTTCCACGGGGATTGTTTCTCTTATCAGTGGCTACAGGGCCCAGGCTGGAGCTTATGCTCTGGGGGACAGGGCCCTTTCCCCTCCCCTGCTCAGAGCAAGGTGGGGGCCGCTGTCCAACTCACCTAAAAAACAACTGTCCGTTAATGCTTCAAACTGGCAGAGAAACAAGGACCTTCTCCAGCCTTTCTATGGAAACGTGGGAACAAACGGGGAGGAAAACCCAGGAGCACCTGGCCAATGACGAGGCAGCCGTCGGAGCTGTAGAGAAAATCATTCATTAATTCATCCCACAAATGTCCCGCTGACCACAGTGGCCCCTAAACACGAACATTTATCAAGAGTTCACCGTTACAAGCTACGGTGCTAGGCCCTCTTTGGAGAGAGCTATCAGAAACAAAAAGAGCCCTTGCCCTCAAGCAGCAAACAGGGGGAAACAACATGTAGACATATAGTTACAAGCTACTTTTAGTCCAGAGAGAATGCCAACAGCTGGGGGTATGGTGGGTGTGAGGGGCAAAAAGCAAGAAAGACTTTACCTAGGAAGTAACAATTGGGTTGGACCTTGGAAATGGCGAGGAGAACAGAAACTGTAGACATCTGCGTGGCCAAAAATAACAACCCGCTGTAGAGGGGAGGGAAAAACACTGACCACTCCTTCCTCCCCAGCTAGGGGCTTGCAAGTTAAATAAGTCACAGGGATTGTGCAGACGTGTGAAAAGAAGGCTGTTCATACTTGCAGACTTATATAAATTCTTTCTGTCTACATTAAGTTGTAAATAAAATCCTTCCTGTTTTGTGTCTTGTAAACCTATGTGATTGGGAGGGGAGCTGGTGACCAAGCAATGTGAGGCGACGTCAACTCCCATGGCCCGGGCTCTTGGTTTCCAGATTAGACAATCTGGTGAGGGGCAATTTTTAAAAAACTGTCAAACCATGTTTATAGATGAAATGCTGTGTAGTCGTTGAGGTTAAGGAGTATGGAGTAATAGGAAGGATGTATAAGACAAGAGACTCTTGGAGGGCGGAGCCAAGATGGCGGAGAAGACACACGCGTCTTTCTAAGCTCTTCTCTTACCCTCTTTATCAATATTATATCGAGCCTCAAAAATAGTCTTGACTGCTACAATTCGTAAAGATAAGAAGTAGAACAACTCACCGGCAAGAAAATCTGCAGTCTCGCCAAAAGGTTGGTTCAGGCCCAGGGGAGATCGGCGCAGACTGGGAGAGAATTGGTTCCGAGGAGAGTCTCAAACCCAGGGTGAAGGCACGAATCTCCAGCACAAGCGCGCCAGCCCAACCCACGTACAGTGCAGGGGCTTCTCCTTGGGGCAGTTGTGATCCTGCAGGCAGGAGGCGCAGCCGGGTTAGCCTCAATTTGCGCAGTGGGGAGCTCGGCTTGGGCCATAGAGCTTTTCCAGGCGATTGCATCAGGCAGAGCGCTGGGCAGAGTTTGTGGCGGTCTGCAGTCTGCGGTCTGCAGTCTGCGCTCAGCTGCTAATACTCACAGTCCCACAAGAGGCTCCGGCCTGGGCGGTGACACTTTCACCACTTAGTCTCTGGCGGGGCAATCGATAATCACTCAGCCCTACTAAGCAGTTTGAGGCTCGGCCAGTGCTGAATCCACTTCCTGTTGGGGAAGGGAAAACTCTCACCAGAGCACTCCCATACCTCGGCGGAAATCGGTTTACATCTTTCCTATTCTGCAGAGGAAGCTGGTAACCCCTTGCCTGGAGACCTACCTAAGGCTTTAAAACATGAATAAAAAGATGAAAGAACAATCGACAGCTTCTATGCAGAAAAAGAGCAGGTCAGCAAACCTGAGAGACCTCAAACAGCAAAAATGCATCAGACTCCACTTTACATAATGCTCTCATAGAAGAGACCATTAAAAGTCTCAAAGAGGTTAGAAGATAAATGGGGAAAGGAAAGAAAGCCTTACAAGAGAGCAACAACTTCCTGAAATACAATTGGAAAAGTTAAAAATTCCCAGGAAGTGCAGGAAAACAAAATTGGTGAATTGGAAAAAATAAAAAAATCTCAGGAAAGTAAGATTGTGAATTGGAAAAATAAAGAATTCACTAGAAAATAGGTTTGTGAATTGGAAAAGACAAAAGATTACTAGAAAGTAGGATCCGTGAATTGGAAAAGACAAAGAACACGAAGAGTAGGATCTGTGATTTGGAAAAAGAAAATAATTCACTAAAAAAAATTAGTGAAATGGAAAAAAATTCCACAGACCAAAACAATACATTCAAAAACTCAATTGGACATATACAGAAAGAAGTAAAAAAGCTAATGAAGAAAATAATTCTTTAAAAATTAGAACTGAACAAATTGAAACTAATGATGCATTGAGACAGCAAGAATCAGTCAAAGCAAAACCAAAAAAATGACAAACTGGAAAAAACCATGAATTATCTACTTCTAAAATGACAGACTTGGAAAATAGATCTAGAGAGATAATCTGAGGATTATTGGACTTTCAAAACTATGATGAAAAAAGAGCCTAGATACTATTTTACAAGAAATCATCAAGAGAACTGCCAGATGTAATAGAATCGGAAGGTAAAATAGGCATTGAAGAATTCATCGAACACCTTCTGAAAGAAACCCTAAAATAAAACCCCAAGGAATATTGTGGCAAAATTTCAGAACTATCAGATTAAGGAAAAATTTTACAAACGCCAAAAAAAAAACCATTTAAATACCGAGGTGCCACAATAAGGATCACCCAGAATCTGGCTGCCTCTCATTAAAGGAAGAAGGGCCTGGAATATGATATTCGAAAGGCACAAGAACTTGGGATACAGCCAAGAATAAACTACAGCTAAGCTGAGCATTTTCTTCCAGGAAGAAGATGGACGTTTAATGAAACAAATGAATTCATTTGTTTCAGAAGAAAAACAGAACTAAACAAAAATTTGATCTCAAGAATAGAACTCAAGAGATGCAGAAAAAGGTAAAAATAACTCTTGAGAATTTTATTTCTGTTGTGGATATACAAAAGAATACATGTAAAATTTGATAGTACTGAATATAACATAAAAAGGGAAGTAGATATGGAAAGGGATGATGGCAGAATAAGGTGGGAAGGAGGGATAAAGAAACCACATCCCACAAAGAGGCTAAGGAAACTTATCATATCTGAGGGAATTTAGAGAGGGAGGAACATTGTGTGAATCTTACTCTCATCAGAGTTAGCTCAAAGGAAAAATAATTGACATTTGTTTTAGAGAAATTCTCTCTCCTCATTAAAAACGGGGAGAGGAAAGGGAAAAGAAAAAGAGTAATAAGGGAAGGAAGGGAAAGACTCAAAGGGAGGGAGGGATTATAAAGAGGATAAGTATCGTGATACAAGAGGGATACATAAGTTTAAAAGGGAAAAGAGGTTGGGGAGGCAAGAATAAGTAAAGCACAATCTGGGGTTATTAGGATGGCAGGAAATACAGATTTAGTAATTCTAACCGTAAATGTGAATGGGATGAACTCCCCATAAAGAGGAGGCAGATAGCAGAATGGATCAAAAGTCAGAACCCTACAATATGTTGTTTACAAAACACATTTAAAGCAGGGGATACATATAGAGTAAGGTAAAGGCTGGAGCAAAATCTATTATGCTTCAGGTGAAGTCAAAAAGCAGGGTAGCCATCCTTATCTCAGATCAAGCAAAGTAAAATTGATCTAATTAAAAGAGATAAGGAAGGAAACTACATCCTGCTAAAGGGTACATAAACAACGAAACAATATCAATATTAAACATATATGCACCAAGTGGTATGGCACTCAGCTTCCTAAAGAAGTTAAGAGAGTTGCAAGAAGAAATAGACAACAAAACTGTAATAGTGGAGATCTCAACCTTGCACTCTCAGAATTAGACAAATCAAACCACAAAACAAATAAGAAAGAAATTAAAGAAGTAAATATAATATTAGAAAAATTAGGTATGTTGGATCTTTGGAGAAAATTGAATGGAGATAGAAGAGAATATACTTTCTTCTCAGCAGTTCATGGAACCTATTCAAAAATTGACCATATATTGGACATAAGGACCTCAAAATTAAATGCAAGAAAGCAGAAATAGTAATGCTTTCTTTTCAGATCATGATGCAATAAAACTACATTCAACAAAAAGTTAGGAAATAGACCAAAAAGTAATTGGAAACTAAACAATCTCATCTTAAGAATGATTGGGTGAAGCAGCAAATTATAGATACAATTAATAATTTCACTCAAGATAATGACAATGATGAGACATCATACCAAAATTTGTGGGATGCAGCCAAAGCGGTAATAAGAGAATTTTATATCCTTAGAGGCTTACTTGAATAAAACAGAGAAAGAAAAGATTAATGAATTGGGCTTGCAACTAAAAACTAAAAAAGACCAAATTAAAACCCCAATCAAATACTAAATTGGAAATTCTAAAATTAAAGGAGAAATTAAAAATATTGAAAGTAAAAAAACTATTGAACTAATTAATAAAACTAAGAGTTGGTTCTATGAAAAAGCCAATAAGATAGATAAGCCTTTAGTAAATCTGATTAGAAAAAGGAGGGAGGAAAATGAAATTAGTAGTCTTAAAAATGAAAAGGAGAACTTTCCACCAATGAAGAGGAAATTAGAGAAATAATAAGGAGTTATTTTGCTCAACTTTATGCCAATAAATTTGATAACCTAAGTGAAATGGATGACTACCTCCAAAATACAGACTTCCCAGACTAACAGAGGAAGAAGTAAATTGTGAATAGTCCCATTTCAGAAAAAGAAATAGAACAGGCAATTAAACAACTCCCTAAGAAAAAATCCCAGGACCAGATGGATTTATGTAATTTTACCAAACATTTAAGAACAATTGGCCAATGCTATATAAATTATTTGATAAAATAGGGAATGAAGGAGTCCTACCAAATTCCTTCTATGACACAGACATGGTACTGATACCTAAACCAGGTAGGCTGAAAACAGAGAAAGAAAATTATAGACCAATCTCCCTAATGAATATTGATGCTAAAATCTTAAATAAGATATTAGCAAAAGACTACTGAAAATCATCTCAAGATAATACACTATGATCAAGTAGGATTTATACCAGGAATGCAGGGCTGGTTCAATATTAGGGAAAACTATCAATATAATTGGCCATGTCAATAACCAAATTAACAAAACCATATGATCATCTCAATAGATGCAGAAAAGCATTTGATAAAATCCAACATCCATTCCTATTAAAAACACTTGAGAGTATAGGAATAAATGGACTTTTCCTTAAAATAATCAGCAGCATCTATTTAAAACCATCAGTAAGCATCATATGTAATGAGACAAACTGCAACCATTCCAATAAGATCTGGAGTGAAACAAGGTTGCCCACTATCACCGTTACTATTTAATATTGTATTAGAAACGCTAGCTATAGCAATAAGAGCTGAGAAAGAGATTAAAGGAATAGAATAGCGTAGAGGAAGCCAAATTATCACTCTTTGCCGATGACATGATGAGAATACTTAGAGAACCTCAGAGATTCTGCTAAAAGTTATTAGAAATAATCCACAACTTTAGCAAAGTTGCTGGTTATAAAATAAACCCACATAAGTCATCAGCATTCTTATATATCACTAACAAAATCCAACAGTCAGAGTTACAAAGAAATTCCATTTAAGTAACTACTGATAATATAAAATATTTAGGAATCTATCTGCCAAGGGAAAATCAGAAACTTTATAAGCAAAATTACAGACCACTTTTCACAAATTAAGTCTGATCTAACAAATTGGAAAAATATTAAATGCTCTTGGATAGGGCGAGCAAATATAATAAAGATGACAATATTACCTAAACTAATCTATTTATTTAGCTATACCAATCAGACTCCCAAAAACTATTTTAATGACCTAGAAAAATAACAACAAAGTTCATATGGAAAAACAAAAGGTCAAAATTTCAAGGGAATTAATAAAAAATCAAATGATGGTGGCTTAGCTGTACCAGATCTAAAACTATACTATAGAGCAGCAGTTACCAAAACTATTTGGTATTGGCTAAGGAATAGATTAGTTGATCAGTGGAATAGATTAGGTTCCAGGGATAAAACAGTCAACAAATATAGCAACCTAGTCTTTGACAAACCCAAAGATCCCAGCTTTTGGGATAAGAACTTACTGTTTGATAAAATTGCTGGAAAATTGGAAACTAATATGGCAGAAACTAGGCATTGATCCATACTTAACGCGTACACCAAGATAAGGTCAAAATGGGTTCATGACCTAGGCATAAAGAATGAATATTAATAAATTAGAGGAACATAGGATAGTTTACCTCTCAGACCTGTGGAAGGGAAGGTTTTTATGCAAAGCAGAACTAGAGATCATTACTGATCACAAAATAGAAAATTTCCGATTATACCAAACTGAAAAGTTTTTGTACAAACAAAACTAATGCAGACAAGATTAGAAGGAAGCAATAAACTGGGAAAATATTTTTACAGTCAAAGGTTCTGATAAAGGCCTCATTTCAAATATATAGAAATTAACTCTAATATATAAAAATCAAGCCATTCTCAATTGAAAAATGGTCAAAGGATATGAACAGACAATTCTCAGATGAAGAAATTGAAACTATTTCTAGTCATATGAAAAGATGCTCCAAGTCATTATTAATCGAGAAATGCAAATTAAGACAACTCTAAGATACCACTACACACCTGTCAGATTGGCTAAGATGACAGGAAAAATAATGTTGATTGTTGGAGGGATGTGGGAAAACTGGGACATTGATTCATTGTTGGTGGAGTTGTGAACGAATCCAACCATTTTGGAGAAGTAGTTTGAACTATGCTCAAAAGTTATCAAACTGTGCATACCCTTTGATCCAACAGTGTTACTACTGGGATTATATCCCAAAGAGATTATAAAGAAGGGAAAGGGACCTGTATGTGCACGAATGTTTGTGGCAGCCCTTTTGTAGTGGCTAGAAACTGGAAACTGAATGGATGTCCATCAGTTGGAGAATGGCTGAATAAATTGTGGTATATGAAATATGGAATATTACTGTTCTGTAAGAAATGACCAACAGGATGATTTCAGAAAGGCCTGGAGAGACTTACACGAACTGATGCTAAGTGAAATGAGCAGGACCAGGGAGATCATTATATACTTCAACAACAATACTAGATGATGACCAGTCCTGATGGATCAGGCCATCCTCAGCAACGAGATCAACCAAATCATTTCTAATGGAGCAGTAATGAACTGAACTAGCTATACAGAAAAAGAACTCTGGGAGATGACTAAAACCATTACATTGAATTCCCAGTCCCTATATTTATGCACCTGCATCTTTGATTTCCTTCACAAGCTAATTGTACAATAATTCAGAGTCTGATTCTTTTGTACAGCAAATAATGTTTTAGTCATGTATACTTATTGTGTATCTAAGTTATATTTTAATATATTTAACATCTACTGGTCATCCTGCCATTTAGGGAGGGGTGGGGGGTAGAGGTGAAAAATTGGAACAAGAGGTTTGGCAATTGTTAATGCTGTAAAGTTACCCATGTATATATATCCTGTAAATTAAAGGCTATTAAATAAAAAAAAAAAAAAAAAAAAAAAAAAAAAGACAAGAGACTCTTGTCTTTAAAGAACTAACAGTCCAGTAATGAATTGAGGGCATTACCATAATTACCAGTGTGCCCAGAAGAACTGGTTAAATTAGAGATTAGTTGCACTCATAAAATAATACAAAACAATTCCCTGCAGGATTCTATTAAATAAAAGCTTCCCACATACATTTAAACACTTATTAATTGTAAGAAAGAGAAGTTATGGAAGTGAGAACTGCTAGGGCTGGGCCTGATCCCAGACTCAAATCCAGTTCTATTCTGAGACAAAATGAGATACTGGCCAAGTCTTTGAATGGTTAACAAAAGGATGCCCAGTTTGCTCAACTATAGCAAGTATATGTAATAAGGAATCTTTAACTCTATAGCTACTACCATTGAATCAACAGGCAGGGTGTGGAAGCTGACGTGGTCTACAGACAGTCACTAAGATGGAGATGTTCCCAATTCCAAGTAAATGAAAATCCTTGTGCTACTAGAAGACCAGGAAGAAGCAGGGGTTAATCAGGTTCTAGGAACAAATCCCTATTGCTGGATCAAGAGTAAATCCTGATAGATATTGGTCCTCCTAGAAGACAAGGGAGAGGAATTTAATATTAAGATGGAGGAGCCACTGTCATCTGTGGCTTATGCAAAACTCTTCTAAGAAAATTCCCACTTAATTTCTTATGCTATAATAAAATATATTGGAGGGGATGTAGAAAAACTGGGACTCTGGTACATTGTTGTAAACTGATCCAACCATTCCTGAAAACAATTTGGAACTATGTCCAAAGGGCCACCAGACTGTACATACCCTTTGATCAGCAGTGTTTCTACTGGGTCTGTATTCTAAAGAGATCATAAAAGAGGGAAAAAGGATCCACATGTGCAAAAATGTTTGTAGGACCTCTTTGTAGTGGGGAAGAACTAGAAAGTGAGTGGATATCTGTCAACTGTGGAATGGTTGAATAAGTCACAGCATAGGAATGTAATGGTATACTATCGTTCCATAAGAAATGTTGAGCAGGATGATTTCAGAAAAGCCTGGAAAGATTTGCGTGAATTAATACTGAGTGAAGTGAGCAGAACCAAGAAAAACATTGTACACAGTAACAAGACTGTGTGATGATAACCTGTAATGGACTTAGCTCTTAGCAATGGAGTGATTCAAGATAATTCCAATAGACTTGAGATGAAAAATGTCATCTACTTCTAGAGAGAGAACTATGGAGACTGAATATGAATTGAAGCATACTTGTTATAGGCCAGAATTCTGAACTTGAAACAAGGATGTTTACAAGGTACTAACTAAGTGGAATTGATGATAAAATAAGGAAAAAGATGGAGGGGAAGCCTTCACTAAAATAGAGCAAGGTCCCAATGAACCCTTTGTGGATTTTGTGAGACACTTGCAAACAGCTGTCACAAGAACCATTGGAGAGAATGCAGCTACAAGAATTATGATAAGACAACTGGCTAAGGAAAATGCCAATGAGGTTTGCAGAAGAATTATATGGGGACTACACAAAGATGCTCCTTTAGAGGAGATCATAAGACGCTGTGCCACAGTGGGCACAAATGCTTATTATACCCAGACATGAACATGGGAAGACAGGGTCCCTCTTGGCAAAGGACTCCCAGAGAAATTTGTCAATACTTTCAGTGTGGAAAAATTGGACATCTGAAAGCCCGATGTAGGTATAGAGATAGAGTGAGAGGACAGGGTGAGAGAATTAGATCCAAAACCCTATGTCCAAAATGCAACTGAGGTTTCCACTGGGCCTCAGAATGTAGATTGACCCAGGGAAATGAGAGGTAGGGCCTAGCCCCAAGACCTCAAACAAAAAACTGATGACAACCGAGTTTACACTCAGAGAATCTTTAGAAGCTCAGTACTCTGATATGATTAGTCAGCAGAGAAGCAATCAGATGGAAGAAAGGGATTATAATTGGAGAGAATATAGGCTTTTTTAACCCAACAAAAGGGCAGTGTCCAGTGCCAGCAGCTCTAATGTAATTGCCAGGTGATGTGGAGAAATCTAAAAAGTGGTGAATGGAAGGGACCAGATAGATTAACTTCTTGGGGGAGAGGCCTTGCTTGTATCTCTACAGATGGAGAAGGAGGGAGATGGGTGCCAACGAGCCGTATTCTCCTTGTCCATCGGAGAGAGACAGAAAAAAGAGAAAAACCTTGAAACAAAGGAGAAGACCTAAAAAACATCTCACACTGAAAGAGCATGGCTGACAACAAGACTGTTACAAAACTTTAAAACCAGCAGGAATCATCGGATTCCCTGAGGTGAAAAATTGTTGATAAGACTGTTGCAGAACTTCAGAACCAGCAGGAATCATTGGATTCTCTGAGACATGATAAGACTGATGCAGGACTTCAAAACTTGCAGGAATCATTGGATTTCTGGCACATGAAGTAATGGAGAATAGATTGGTTTTGGACTATTTCTAGGACTTGTGGACATGTATAATTCCTCATGTTGATTCATGTTACATCACCACTAGCCTGTGTTATATTGCTATGTACTTATGTAATTTATGTAATTATGTGTAATAACTCCCATGTTGATGGATTTATGTGTACCTGTTTCAAGTGAGACTCTTCAGAAACCTGCTAATCTGATTTGATTCCCCATTTCCTTTGGTGTTTTCATTTCTCTTCCTGAGACATCAGGGAGGGTGTGATCCCCTCCTTTTATGGTGTTTTCAACCCTTTTTTGAGGAGTCAGGGAAGGCGTGATCACCTCCTTTTTTGGGGTTCTCACCTCCTTGAGAAATCAGGGAGGTCATGACCACCTTATGTTTTAAAAACAAAAGAAAGCGGGGAGATGTTATAGACAGAACTCTGAACTTGAAACAAGGATGTTTACAAGGTACTAAGTGGAATTGATGAGATAATGGTTATCTACTTTAGCATGGTTCAGTATGATTGATTTAATCTTACAATAAATAATGGTTTCCTAGTGATATAATGATTGGTTTATACTCAGTGTGGAGCATATAAGCAGGAACTCAGAGTCACAGAAGACAAACATGGTAGAAGCTCTTGGAGCCAAGGAGACAGAAATACATTTCACTTTCAGTCAGGCTCCTAGTGGCTGGCCTGGCCTTCTGCACTTCCCCCACTAAGACCAAGGCTGGTCTGAAAGGCTCTCCAGAAAGGTGCTCAGTCCCAGGAAGGAGATAATAAAGACTTTGGACTTTAATACCTGACTGTTCTCGTAGTGATTACTGAACTGAAACAAAGGCTGCTCCTAGAAACCCACCAAGAACATTACACATACTATTTTTACCTTTTTTGTTTTTTGGTTTGCTTTCTCTTTCTCATGGTTTCCCCCTTTTTTTTCTGATTTTTCTTTCACAACAAATATTGAAATATGTTTAACATGTTTATAAATGTATAACCTATGTCAGATTGCTTGCTGCCTTGGGGAGGAGGGAGGTAAAGAAAGGAGAAAAAAAATTGGAATTCAAAATCTTACAAAAATGAACGTTGAAAACTCTCTTTACATGTAATTAGAAAAATAAAATTGAAAAAAAATTTTTTTGCTGACCCACGGTATATCAAAACTTCAGTAGGGAAAGTCACAATGTGAAAGGGATAACTTTATTGCTGTCTGATTTGCCACTATATTTTTAGGACCATGGACTTTTCCATCTGAGATGCAGTTGGAACCTTCTATATGTGCTGTGCCCACCATTCAAATGTGAGCTCTTTGAGAAGAGGGGTTATTGCTTCTCTTTTATTTGTTGCTCAACACTTAGTATAGTGCTTTGCACATAGTAAGCACTTTGTAAGGGAAGCTAGGTGCGGCAATAGAGTGCTGGGCCTGGAGTGGGGAAAATTCATCTTTCTAAGTTCAAATCCATACTCAAACCCTAGCTGTTGTTTAACCCTGTTCTACTGGTTTTAGTTTCCTCCCTCTAAAATGAGCTAGGGAAGAAAATAGCAAACCATTCCATATCTTTGTCAAGAAAACCCCAATGGGGTTGTGAAGAACTGGACATAATTGAAATGACTGAACAATAACAAAAGCATTTGATAATTCTCACTGAGTCAAAGGATTCAGGATGAACATTCTACCTTTTCCCCAATTATCTCTCCATTTTCAAGCCTTTGCCAGAATGATTAGACAGGATGCTTCAAATCAGAAGAGAGAAAGACATTTGTAATCCTTGCCACATCTTTGTTGTGCAGATGGAGAAGAGAGATGAGAAGGAAGGATTTCATGCAATCATTATAATTATATTATTATATAATAATGGTATCATGTCATCATTATATGTCATTTTCTTTTTTTAAATCTGAAATGCTAAAGTATTTCACACATTATATTTACATATTTATATTACAGGATAATATATACCATATATATGTGTATATATCTGTATGTATGTGTGTATATTTACATAGACACAGTTTACTTCCTGTAAAAATAAAGAGACTTGTTAAAAGTTATAGGGTAATTAGTAGCTGAGATGGGCCATACAGCTAGTAAATGTCTGAGGCTAGATATCTAAGATTGCTTATTGTGCTAATATTTTGTTTAGAAGTCTTATAGGTTTATAACTTTATAATTTAGTCTCTTTCAAGCTATCAATTTTTTTTTCAGATAGTTAATACCACAATACTGAAAGCTTTAAATTAAGTTTAATATTTTTTTCCTTGAGGGATTTTTTTTTTTGGCTGTGCTTCATTTCCAAGTTTTCCCATTCCTCTGATCTTTTTTATTCTACTTTTGTAAGTTCTGTTTGTGATGAGATTGAGTCACTTAGTTGCCATATTCTTGAAAGCTGACATTTTTTCCTGCTCTCTATTATCTAAGGCTGCTTTTTTCCTCTTCCTAAGAGTCTTTGTGGAAGTATGGATAGTGGTCGATAAATGTGATAATTGATGGCTCTCTTCAAAATCAGCTGAAAGAATTTCTGGGCAGCACTTAGTCAGCTTGTACTGAATCAGATCCCAAAAGGGAACAAACTCTACTAAGAAAACACCCACATTTTACAAAGACCCAAACTTATAAACCAATCAGGGTAGCAGTTAATCATATAACCCAAACCTTTATTTTATACGAAGATGCCTCATAGCCTTCTTGACATTAATTAGCTCCCTTGAGGCCTTCAATAAATGATTTTGTTCATATGAATTTGATTAATACAACTTTTGACTTATGACATGCCTCGTTTCTGGAGCACAACAAGGATGGTTTTTCTACCTATTAAGACTTGTTATACTTACAGGTAGATTGAGCAGTTATTTTGAATCTGATGATGGGCATTCAAGGAAATAGATTATAGTACCTGTATCTCTCCCTCCTCTCTGTCATTCTTCCCTCCTTTTCTCTCTCCTATCCTCCCTCTCTCCCTCCCTCCTATCCTCCCTCTCTCCTCATCCTTCCTCTTTCCTTTCTTTCCTCCTCCTTCCCTCTCTTCCGCATCTCTCCCTTCCTTCCTTCCTTTTCTCTCTACTTTCTGCCTTCCATTAATTCTATTTTTGTGCCCATCTCTAGGCTAAATATCTGGCTCTTTGCAAAGATATTAAAACCTGTTATAATGCAGATACTGAAATTAAAGAGCAATATATTCCTTTTTGACTAGTATTCTTAACAGATTTCAGAAAGTCTGTAAACTTGGATAGAAAAAAAGACATCTTTATTTCAATTGCTTTCTTTTCTAATCTTGATATTTTAACTTTACACATTTAAGATTTATCTGAGAAGTGGTTATAAACTTCACTAGATTGCCACAGGAGTCCATGATACACACAAAAAATGTGAGAACCCATGCTTTAAGTTTTTTTATTGAGAAAAAGTAAGAGAGAGACAAACAGATATACACACACATACACATAAACACATATACATACACACACAGTCATAGGCAAAGAGAGAGAGAGAGAGTGACAGACTAAAAGAGAGAGAAAAAGACAAAGGAAAGAGACAGACAGACAGACAGACACAGAGAGAGAGACAGAAACAGAGATAGACCAAATGCCATTTTGCTTTGGCTTTGGCAGTGTAACTAAAGTCTGCAGCAGAGAGCGAGCATTCTCTGATGCTTTTTCCTTCTTTTTTGTCCTTTGAGTTTATACATGCCCTTATCTCTCATACACCTGCCATATACTTCAGTCTTCCCTCTAATTCCCCCACCATAAAGTATTTTCCACCCTTCTTTAATAACACGAGCCCTAAGAATGGAATCACAGTTAGCAGTCTGAGTTTGTCAGAAAAACTGGCTACCACCAGTTGGACTGAATTGCAGTCCTAACCTCTGATTTATTGTAATTTTGGGGACATCACATTAAACTCTCAAAACCTGCTTTTTATCATAGAAGACCTTCAAGGGCTCTTCCGGTGCAAGTCTGTGTGATCCTTAGCTCGAGTGAGGTTTTCTGTTCACCAGAGAGATACAGTGATACGGTGGTCGAGAGTCCTGAACTCGGGGTCACCAAGACCGAGATTCAGATCCTACCGGAGATATTTGCTAGTATGTGAGCCTCAAATGACTTCATCTCCGTGAGCCTCAAATTTCTTATCTGAAAAACAGGGCTAATAGTAGCGTGGGACTCTGATGAGATAACGTATGTAAAATAAGCATTAGAAGGCTCCACTATTATTATTTTTAATAACAATAGATCCAAATCCTCAGAATTTAAAAATAATTTCTCATCTGACTCACCCTTTACTGTTCCCTTAATCTATTTTGTAAAATATCCCACTGCCTAAAACTTTCTTGCCAGTCGTTTTTGCATGTGGTTATTGAACTTTGAATCTCTGACTCATGTGAAAGTTTTAAGCAAGCCTTTTGCATAAGTTTGTGTGTATTCTTTCTATCTTTTTTTTTTTTTAAACTCAAAGCAAAACGAGCTCACTCAAAAGCCCAGCAGTTACGGAAGTAAGGTGCTGATATGGAATAACTAACAACTGTCCTCGGAGCTCAGTTGTCATGTCATGTCTGTTTGCTTTTCTCTCTCTCCGCTGACTCCACTAAGTCTGCGAATTCAGCTTTGACTTCCTCCAGAGGCTGTCCGGGCTCAGACTGGCTCCATCATTGGGTGACTCAGGTGTTCACTGGCAAAGCTCACATTCGACAAGCCAAGGCAGGAAACAGGTGCCACTGTTGGTAAGCATCAGTCCTTTTCTGGGAAACTGGCCCCAAGGGGAAGGCAGTGAAATGAAGGGAAGAGAGGCATGTAAATTTTTCTTCTTTTTGTGTCCTTAAAATTCGTCTGAGCAATCTGATTTCTCATAGCTTCAGTCTTTGTATTATGGACTCAAGTGGAGAATTAAACAGCCTTTAAATTTCTTCAGGCCAAATTCTTACACATTTTTGTAAAATCATACTTAATTTGAAGTAGCGGTTTCTGGGGAAAAGTTAATCAAAGGAAGATCTTATGTTGATTGTTAGTAAGTGTTTGCGAGAATGAATGAATGTGGCTGTGATCTCAGAAGCTATTTTTCTTGTGTACAATAAGGGATGGTAATTCCCTGGATATTTTTGAATGTGAACTCCTTTCCTTAAAAACATCTTATTTTTAATGATTGGTTTGTGAGTAAGCTTCATTAAATGCAAGTTAGGAATGTTTAGTGTCTTCTTCAACGTTATTCCTCCTAAACAGACAAGGGTTTAAAAAATGAGAATGAGTTTTTAGAGCCCAATTCCAGGAGAGTGGGAAAAGACAATATTTGAGGAGTGAGAGGAAGTTATTTGGCTACTTGGTGGTAGTCAGCCAGCTGGGGATTAGGCAGAGAATGACTTTAGTGGTTCCCTGTGACTCAGGATAGGAGGCTGACTCTAAAAGTAGGTACCAGTATATTTTTACAAATTCCACTCCCTCTTTTTCTTTCTTCCATTTGAACACGAATACAAATCAGTATCCTGGTGAGTACAGATTTTGCCATAACTAAAACTTGAGGCAATTGACATAACTCTCTGGGATAGTGTGAAAAACCAAGCCAAAGCAAATCAGGAACATGTCCTCAAGATCTATTCTTTGAAAGCTTTGGCTTCTGTGTTTTTCATAAATCACTCTGTAAACTGGTGAATTCTACCTTGTGTTCGAGTGTTGGTTTTGGGCAAAGGCAGATTTTTTTTTCTTTTGTTGTGAGAGCTCTGTTTAGAAACAGGAGGTCAAATAAGTCTTTTCTTCCTCATGTGTGAACACTTGAGAAACTTAAAGTTGATAGTGAGGATTTCATCAGAGTTCTCTAAAAGACTGGGGAATGGACCTAACAGGCTATGCTGATTGGAGTTCAGCTAATGGTCCAAGAAGCTTAGCAAGGGGCAGTGCCTCCTACACACAGCTGCCTGGTAATTGCTTATTGAACTGAGTTGAGTTGGGATTGTGACTTAGCCTGTGGCCACAGAAGAGCCTCCTCTGGATGGTGAGAACTGTATTTTTATGGGGGGAAACTTTGCTCTTTTTGTGGTACCGAATGCTGAGTAGGAGCAACCTGTGCCACCGAGATGCATCTGAAGATATTATTGATGCAACTCTGTACTTCTTAGGGATTAGGGAGAATTTTCCACAGATAGAACAGGAATAATGTAAGTTTGTTTTCTTCTGCTAGCAGCACTAGCACCATTTTTGTTCCTGAATACCCTAGATGCATTAAGCCATAGAGGTGAGCAATCTCTTTCTTTTGCCTCACATCATTTCCCACCGCCACCTTTCTCTCCGTCCTCATCTCTTTATATTTTTTTATTTATTCTTTTCCCCATTCTCCCTATCAATCTTTTTTCCTCTTACATTTTCTTCTGTCCTTTCTTCTTTCCTTACTAGGTCTTTGATCTGCCAGTGACACTCAAGTTCAGAGAAATTTCTGAGGCCTGATCTCCTGTACTGGGGGCATTCAATGAATATCAATCAATTCTAGTTATAGCAGGAGAAGGAAACTTTTTGAAGAGAATTTCACATAGTTCCTCCTATGGAAGATCCTTCTTATCCCTATGTTTCCTTCGTCTTTGAATGCTTTTGGGATCTATTTACATCTCTTTCCATCGTCCCCTTGGTTCACAGGCTGCAGAAAGGTAATTATGATGCTATAGATTTCACAAGTATTGCAAAGCTTTGGCAAGGAGAGGTTACAGATTTTGCAAAGCATTATTAATCAGCAGTACTGCTTGTCATTTCCAGTCAGGGCAGAGGAAGAGAACGTCAGGGAAATGTTTAACTCTTTCAAGATTAAAAAATGGGAAGAAAGAAGGGGTAAGGAGGGGGAAAACTGCTTAGGCAAAATAGAGCTGAAGGCCCAATCTGTAGCTTTTAAGGAAGCTGTTAAACAAAATGTAGCATGGAGCCCAAGAGCTGGTGGGAGTGGGATTGGAGGTAGATATTTTGGAGTTCTTTTTTCACTCTTCAGAAATATCTCCCTTCATTTAGGAATTTGTAAAACCCCAAAAAATGTTTTAAAGAGTTCTAAAGTAGCAGATTTCAGTCAATCAACAAGCACGTATTAAACATCTGCTATGTGCTAGTCACTGTGTTAGGTTCTGGATATAAATACTAAATGAAACAACTCCTGCCTTCATGGTATTTATAGGTGATTTTTATTAGAAATATTTGGTCTCCTTTGCCTCTTAAAACAGCCCCCCTCTTTAATTGAGATTGAGACAGACATTCAGAGAGAGAGAGAGAGAAAACGAACGCCTTGGAGTCTGGAAGAACTGAGTGTAAGTTAGTTCTGCTTCTGGTGCATACTAATTGTGACCCTAGTCAGGTCACTTAAATTCACAGCGTCCCTGGGTAACTCTGTAAGACATAAGTTACATATACATTATTCAGCTGCCCTAGTGGGATAATTTTATTCTATATTGATGAAACCACAGATCTGTACCTATATCTCCATATACACACATACACATTATATGTACATACATACTTATAGGTAGCACAGTGAATAGAGCACCAGTCCTGGAGCCAGAAGTTCAAATCCAGCTCAGATACTAGATGCATGACCCTGAGCAAGTCACATAACCTTGTTTGCTTCCATTTATTCATTTATAAAATGAACTGGAGGAGGAAATGGCAAACCACTCCAGTATCTCTACTGAGAAAACCCCAAATAGGATTACAAAGAGTTGGACATGACCGAACAAGTGAACAACAAAAATATATATTATATATATTTATGTATATATGGGTCCAGGTCTATATGTATATACACACATATACATATATACATATATACACAGACATATACATACAAATATGTATGTGTATATATATATATATATATATATATATCTTTAAATGTCTCAGGCAAACAAGTATTTTTACTATAATATTCTAATATATTACTCTAATAACTAATATACAACTCAAAATACTCTAGTATTTTGAATGTATAGCACTATATCACTAAATGTACAGTTTATTGACAAGAAAACGTAGTCCTTAAAAAGAAAATCTTCAATTTATCTCCTTTTGGAAGGATTCTTCTTTTTTTTTTTTTTTTAAATGCTGGAACATGGAATCCACTTTAGGTTTAGGAGGACAACTAAGCTGTACTTGATGATGATGACTCTTGGATCTTAGAATTTTATCCTTGATGAAATAAATATTGGTTCTTTTCTTTGGTTTGTTATTAACAAATGTGTGATTTTGGAGAACTCATCTTGCATTTGTTTTGGCTGCTTTATTTATATTGGCAGGACGATACTTTTCTCCCTTTTAAAACATAATCAACACGTGGAAATGAATAGGTCTGAGAAATTTTCACTATTTCTCTTTCAGTCTATCCAGAGAACCTCTACTTCTCTCAAGATTTTTAACCTGCAACTAGGAAATAGGTTTGTTTGAATGTTTGCAAAATTCTTAGATTTTTACTGACCTCAATGTATCCAACTTTATGATTGTTATTTTTATCCCAGCGAGAGCATTTTAGTGAATAGTAATGAATAGTAAACATTAAGAGGAGGAATCTAAATGAGGAAGAAGGGCAGTGCATTATTTCTCATATCCAAATTTTTCTGACCCCATTTGGGGCTTTCTTGGCAAAGATACTGGGGTGATTTGCCATTTCCTTCTCCGACTCATTTTACAGTTAAGGAAACTGAGGCAAACAAGAAAAAGTGACTTGCCTAGAGTCACACAGCTAGTAAGTATCTGAGACTGAATTTGAATTCATGAAGATAAATTTTCCTGAATCCACGCCCAGTGCCCTGTGCCGCCTAGTGCTGTGATGGGAACAAAACTGGCTCTAGAGTATAAATCCCTGAGTTCAGATCCCGTTCTGGAAAGAGCCCAGAACTTAGAGTCTTGGGTCCTGGGTCAGTGTCCCAGCCCCGCACTTATTATTTGCTCTCTTTGTGTGACTGTTACCCTTTCTGAGCCTCAGTTTTCTTAATTGCAAAATGAGGGGGTTGGAGTCTGACTGACCAGGTTCCTTTCCAACTTTAGGAAAGAAGAGAGGAAGGAAACTGGCATGATTTTTTTGTGCTTACTCCCAGCCAGGCGCAGCGCAAAGTGCTGAGGAGGCAAATAGAGGCGAAAAGAAAGTCCCTGCCCTTCAATGGGAGAAAGCACACCCCAAAAAGAAGCTAAAAGGGGGAAGGATGGGGAGGGACAAAGGTAGCCAGCTCAGGAACGTGGTTCTGAGGTCCAGAGGGGTTTTTAGAGCCATGGTCCCATGCTTTGTGGGACTCCCCAAACCATTCCAGTATCTTTACTAAGAGAATCCCCAGCCCCACCATATCACACTGGGGCTTTACCCATTTTATGTTGGGCTGGACAGAGTCCACAGCAATCCTCTGGAGTTCTTCTGAACTACTCGTTGTCTAGGGAGAGGCAGTGTGTTAGGAGGCTAACAATTCCAGACACAGGATGAAAGGACATGGGTCTGAAACCCAACCCAGCTACCTACTCCCTGAGTGTTCTTAGAAAAGTTGCTTCAGTTCCACAGAGGTTAGGCTCTTTAATACATGTTCATTGACTGCTTTCCTGCCTGGTATATGTTAGGTATTATGTAACGTGCTAGGGATGCAAAGAATTTTTTAAAAGTCTGGTCATTAACAAAAGGTTTTGCAACTGTCAATGCTGAAAAATTACCCATGCATATATCTTGTAAATAAAAAGCTATAATAATAAAAATAATAAAAAATCTGACCATTCTGCAGGGAGGAAGTAGCACATGCACATATATACAGATAATTAAATTAAAAATAAATGCAAAATGATTTCAGGATTGAGAGTGAACCCTAATAACCAGGGGATAAACTCTTCTTGTAGAAAGTGATATTTGAGCTGAGTCTTGAAGATGGTCAGGGATTTTAAACATTGGAGGCATTGGAGAAAGTCTTTGCAAAGTTAGGGAGGGAGGAGATGGACTGTTGTAGACAGGAAGTAGGAAGTAAGCCAGGATGGCAGAAATATAGTGTGTATAAAGCCTTAGAATTAGATTGTGAAGGGTTTTTAAATGCTAAATAGTGCAGGCTGTGCTTTATCATAGAGGCACTAGAAAATTACTGAAGTGTCTTGAGGAGGGGAACATCAATGTCAGATCTTTGGGAATACCACTTATACCTGTTTAGGGGATGGATTGGAAAGGGGGCTGGGAGGTCGGAGCAAAGACAGCTCATTGCAAGGTCTAAGTTGGCTTATCTGTAAGACAAAGGAAGATGGACTAGATGTTTGCTCAAGTCCCTTCCTGCTCAGAATTTATTTTCCATGTTATTCTAAGAAAGAACTAACCCAAGATCTCCTAGGAACTGATCTTGCTTGTTTTGCAAAGAGTTTTAAAACTTCAAGTCAACTAGAATTAAATTATAAGACAGAGATCATAGTTGATGGCATTGAATGATGAAACCTGGATGATAGAAGGTAGATAGGGCAAGTTTTTCAGGAAGGACATTTTACCTGACTCTGTGTGTATGTGTGTGTGTGTGTTGTGTGTTGTGTATGTGTCGGGGGAGAGGAATGTAGATTTTTCTAAAAGGTTTTTGAAAAGATTTTTTTTTCCCCAAAAAATTTTTGGAATAATTTTTCTTTTTTCTTTTTCTTTTTTCTTTTTGGCATCAAATTATGAAGATTTAAAAAAAATTTCAACAATATTCCTTTTTTCCAATCACAGGTAAAGATAGTTTTCCACATTCATTTTTGTAAGGGTGAATGCTGAAAACTATCTTTGCATGTATTCTGAAAATAAAAAGCTATTTTTAAAAAAAGATTTTTGAGTTCCAATTTTTTTCTCACTCCCTCCTTTGCCTCCTTCTTTCCTAAGGACAGCAAGCAGTCTGATATAGGTTATACTTGTATAATTATGCAAAACATTATAGGAATGATTTTTTTCCAAAATTCTAAGATTTAAAAAAATATATTTTTCCAAAAGAAGGACTTTTGCAATGGGTTTGTGATCTGTAGCAATGCTCCAAAACCACTTCTCTCCTCATTTTCCTACTTCACTCTTTCCTCTTTGTTTGATGAAGTTTGCCCATGGGTACGGAGCTGACATTTTGAGATTGTACTAGTAAAAGCAGGGTGATGGTATCTGTGGCTCACTAACCACACCGAGCAACTGAAAATCCCCAAAGGGACCATGATTTCCTGAAAGATAAAGTGTATAGGAGCAACTGTATAAATAATTTGTCCTCAGTAAACTGACATTTTCACTGCCAGGTTGGGAAAAAAAAAAAAGACTGATGATTTTTCCTCTCTTTCAGTTCATACATCTGCATGTTGGTGGTGAGGACCAAAACCAAGTCCAGGAGCCAGAAGGGGCTGACTCCACAGGGAGCCAGAGCCTCGCCTGTCCCCCAGCCAGGCGGGGGTGCTTTCGATGGAGCCCCACACAGAGAAGCTGGAGTTCTTCCGAAAGCTGGGCTACAGCCGGGAGGGCGTCGTCAGAGTGCTGGCAAAGCTCGGCCAGGGGGCACTGGTGAATGACATCCTCCAGGAGCTGATCCAGATGGGCAGCCGCCCTCAGGCCGGGGAGAGCTGTGGGGAGAACCCCGCTCCAAAACTCGTTGCCCGGGGCTGCGGTGGCACTGCGGACCTGTCCCCACGGCTTCTGGGTGCGGATCCTGAGGATGAGGTGGAGGACCCCGACAACCATTTGAGACCCATTGTTATTGATGGCAGCAACGTGGCTATGAGGTATCCAGCTCATTCACTCTATTACCCAATTGCCTGGCATCCCATAGGATGTGGAACAGTGTAATAGGGGAAGCCCAGTTAGGGTGCAGGAGATCTGGGGTTCTGGTTTTTGTTCTCTCACCATTTAGCTTGACAAGCTACAAAACATCTCCACGTCAAATTTTTCATTCACAAGCTTGTCTTAAGACTTAAATAAAATTGTATATTACATATACACATACATACACATACATATATGTTCATGTGTGTATGTTCTTTAAAGCATCTTAGAAACATCCATTTTAAGCTTGGAAGTATCAGAGACCCATAAATCTAGATTTGGACACGACTTCAGAGGTCATGTAGTCCAATGCTCTCATCTTACAGATAAGGAATCTGAGGCACGAAAAATGGACTGCTTTATCCACTGGCACACAGGTTGCCCATAGCAGAATCAGGGTTTAAATGCAGGTCCTCTTACTTTACTTCCACCTCACTTTTCCACACTGCTCTTCTTTTGGGAATGTTTCACTTGTCAGCCCTGTGAGATTTAATTCTAGTTTCCTAATTTGAGATATAGCTAAACTGGTTTTAAAAATTTTTTCAGTCATCTAATACAATAACAAGATAATTCTTGATTTCCAGGAGTTATCACCATATAAGTGTAAATTATAGGTGTTTTCTCAGTAATTTATAGGATTTGTTGAGTGAGGATTTCACTTTGTCCAAACAAGGGAATATTCAGTTTAATGAGTCAGAGTCAGAGTAAAGAACTGTACCATAGCTGTTGATATGTTTCCCTTTTGAAAGCTGAGTCACTGGTGGAATCATATTTACCAACAATTATCAAAAACGTCATATTTATTAACAGATTATTGATATGACCAGGCTGTATTGTTTGCACTGAACTGACTTTAACTTGGCAATGAGAGGTCAAGAGTTTAGAATAATTCAGCTACAAACTCATTTCTTACAGCTCTTGTTCAGACAAGTCCACTGTAGATCCATGTCTGACTTACTTATTCATTCTCTTTTTTTCCCCCTTTTACCCAGTAGGATTACCTTGGGCTGGGAAAATATTGAAGGAGAGTGGAACCCCTTTTGCATAGAATCATGTCATTATATCCTGCTTTTAGGCCAGAAAAAAGCCTTCAAAGTCATCTAATTTTGCAGAGAAATGTATTCAGACCCAGAGAGATTGTTGTTTCCACTCATTTTTCAGTCACATCTGACTCTCCTTGACTCCATTTGGGGTTTTCTTGGCGAAGACACCGGAGTGGTTGGCCATTTCCTTCTCCAGCTCATTTTACAGATAGGAAACTGAGGCACACAGGGTCACACAGCCAGTGTCTGAGACTGCATATGAACTTGTTTTCCTCACTCTAGGTTCAATACTCTATCTGCTACATTGACCTAGTTGCCTAACAATAGCACAAAAAAGTACCCACTATATGTCTAACAACAATAACAAGAAAAATGTTCCTAGTAGGTACCAGACACTGTGATAAACACCTTGTGGATATGATCTCATTTGAGGTTACCACTGAGTCACCAAACTGTTCCAGCTACCCCAGAATCAAGTCATATTTCCTAGCTCCCCGTGCTTCACATTTCTGATGTGTGTGGTTAGATGCTAGGAGGGTGTAATAGCCGCTGATTTTGTCATGAAGAGGATTCTTGGTGTGGAAGTCCCACCAAGGATGCAGATCAACCTCAGAGCCACTCGAGCTCCTGAGAAATTAAGTGTTTTTTTCCAGAGTTATTGTGAGGGTGACACAGACAGTGTGTGTAAAAATAAGACTTTAATCCAGCTTTTTAATCATTCTGCTATCCACCCTTCTACCTCTCTTGCAAAAAGTAACTATCGTCTAGGTGAATAACCTGATGATTAATTTTTTATTGCTTGAGCTTCTTATGGAAAAAATAAAGTCAAAATCAGAAGCAGCACTGGAAATAAACAAATTAGACATTGCCTAGAGTATTAACACGAGGAAGTGTTAATGAATAACACCTTTATCTTACTTTTTCCAAATGCATATTTTTACAATTTTCCTTTCATTGGCAGAAAGGTGTTTATTTTATGATTTTAAGGTGCATATGTTGGATTTTTATTTGGGATTTATTTCTCTGGTGGACAGTAATAGAAAAGGGGCACTGGGTCTCTGCTCCAGGCACACAAACACCACTCCTCAGGCCTAGTCAAAGTGCATTTCCCCCGATTTTACATATTTACTAGATAGAATAGTACCCTAATTAATGGGAACTTAGAAATTCATTTTTTCTACAACTACAAAAGAGAATAAATATCAAATAAATTTTTCTCCTTTAAGATATATATGTATATATATCTTAAAGGAGAAATATATATATGTGTGTATATATATATATATATATATATATATATATATATATGATGTGGTCTGAGCACATCACCATAGTACAGAGTAAAGAGTGTTGGGTTTGGAATAAGAAAATCTATCTTCAAATCCTACCCCTGACACTTACTAACTAGCTGTGTAACATCAGGGAAGTGTCCTATCACTTGGGATCCCAATGTCCTCATGAATAAAATGGCAGATTGAACTTAGTTGATCTGTAAGGTCCTTTTAAGCTTTAAAACTATAAGCTTAGGTATGGTCCGATCACTTCTTCAACTCTACCCCATGGGACAGCAGGAATATTGATGGAATCATTTGGCTCCCCAGGTATCTGAGCCTGTATTCCTCAGGGAATAGAGAAGAAGCAAAAAAGATTTTGCAGGGGTGGACTCAGTTGTGGCATCTGGCTGCTGATGAACTAGGTGAGGACAGAATCAATAGGACCTCAAGGTTGCAGATGTGAGACACTGACTGAGTGGTGGATTCATGAAGTCAGAAAGATAAGCAGAAAATATAATAAAACTTGGAAGTGTCCCAGTACTCTCAATGAGTTCTAGAGATCCCTCTTCAAATACAGCTAAATGACCAGTGGCAGAGAGGTCGAGAGACCAGAGTTTGAATTCTTTGACAGACTGTATGGCCATGGGCAAATGATTAAATCTCTGGGAGCCTCAGTTTCTTCTCTACAATGGGGATGATAATAAGTATACCACTTGACTCCTAAGCAGGTGAGAGTCTGTGTTCCTGTGCAGTAAATATCCACCACTTTCATGTTTAGATGTCTCACTGTCATCTGTCATTGGTGTTGGAACTACCATAATCAACCAGGGAGCTCCCTGTTCTGTATGCCTTAGGGAAGTGGCCGAGCCTGCCATAAACAGCAGGAGCTAGCAGTCACCTGTGTGCTGGGAAAACCCCTTTGCCTCAACATCCTTGAAAGGCTGTAATAAGAGCCACTCCTTTTGAGTCAAGGCAACATCCCGGGTTAAAATACAAATAGGCTAGGGAGGGGTAACATATTCAGCTTTTACCAATCATTAACACCTTATCGAGTTAATTTATCAGATCTTTTCCAACTGATAGTTTCCAAGGACTGTTGGAAAAGGTCATAGGATTGATTCAGGGTTGACAAGGGAGAGTAGAAAGCAATTATTTATAGCCTGGGGAGAGTGGTCCTGATTAGGACTTTGGATGTAAGCTTCTTGAGGTCAGGGAAATCATTATTCTCTCTGTATTTCTAGCACCTCGTTCTTAAAAAAATGTTTATTGAATTGAACTGAATTGGGCAACCAAGGATAGTTGAGGAGAAGAAAAGGACATAAAAGCAGAAATGAGAAGGTGCCTTTAACATATTTTACCTAGGCTGGTCCTGGTTATAGTTTTGATCATCATATTATAGATATAAAATGTTTCAATAGACTTCTAAATTTTTTTTTTTTTTTTTTTTTACTAATGATCAAGCAGATCATGTGGTGCTTAGAGCTCAATGAAGTAGATCTTTCTCTTTGTCTCTCCCTGTCTCTCTCTCTCTCTCTGTCTCTGTCTCTGTCTCTCTCTTTCTCTGTCTCTCTCTTCCTCCTCCTCCTCCTCTTCCTCGTCCCCAACCCTCCCCTCTGGAATTTACCTTGAGAGCATATCTTCCTTCTGGCAGTGATTTAGACAAGTCACTTTGCAAAATTGCTCGATGATCTGGAGTTTTAACTTATACCACTATTTCTATTAACTTCTTACGTTAAGACATTTTGAGCTTATTGCTTTTGATGGTATTGAATCTGAGTCTTGAAACAAGTTAGGATAGCTAAGAGATAGAAGTAAGAAGGGAGACTTTGTTGATAGCTTGGGTGTCTTTCTTTGAAAACTTCTTGTTCACTTATTGATTGAAGAGTGGCTCTTGATTTTGTAAATGTGAATTAACATTAATCATATAGATGTTGTATTTTTTTTTCTTTATCAGAATAACTAGCTGCAAAGATCAAGCAGTTAATTGTAGTATTTGTATTACTATTCGTAGTATTTGCTAATTTGTGCTGACTCCAGCACACCTTTGTCCAGACTCCAGCACACCTTTGTCCACATCCTTTTTTTCGTTGCAAATTTCTTCTATCTATAGTTGTAAAAGATATTTTATTACTTGTTCCTCTAATTTGTATATGATGTCACCTTTTATTATCCAAGTGATGTCTATTTGAGGCTTATCTTGGAATATAAATCTCACCTGTTTTACTGATTGCTCTTTCTAGCTATACTTTTAAACAGTACCAAACCAAAGTACTAACCCTTCTGTTTGACACATTTAGTAATCTGGGGAGTCTAATTTGAGTTTTGGCATTTAAAGCTTTTCATAGCCAAGCCTATCCTTAGTTTTTCAGCTTTCTTCCTCTTGGCTCTCCTTTACAAATTGGGATTCTTCTACATTGGTCCACTTGCTCTATATTTTGTACTTGGCTGCCTCCTATGCATCTCTGCTTAGAATCTGTGACTTCCTTTAAATCTTTTACTGGTACTCCAGCTGCTATCTTCCATCTACTCCATATGTAGCTTGTCTATAACTATTTACTTCCATGTTTTCTTTCATTAGAATGCAAGTTCCCTGAAGGCAGGGATAGTCTTTACCTTATTCTATAGTGCTTAGCATAGTTCCTGTAACATAATATATGTTTAATAAATACTTGCTCAGTGACAGATATGTGCAATGTTAAGGTTACTTTTTAAAATCCATCTTCCATTTAGGATGACTTCACATAAATTAGGATGCTTAGGATCATGCTCATTGGTGCTACTGCTTTACTGAAATGGAATGATTCTCTGGCTTCAGAACAAATATTAAGCTCTACATTTCCTTTTCCATTTGGCTCACTTAAATTTTTTTTAAAAAGACAATCAATTTTATTCTGTTTTCAGATTCATATTCTTTCCTTCCCTTCTCACTTGAGAAAGCAAAAACCAAAACAAAAGTCCTATTATAAACATGTATAGTCAAGCAAAGCAAATCCTGTCATTGGCCACTAAAAAGTGTGGATTAATCTGTACTGAGGCTATTGCCTTTCTATTATCATTGCCTTTCTATTGCACATTGTATCTTAAGTCCTCTGGAGTTTTTGTTGATCAATATGTTGATCAGAGTTCCTAAGTCTTTCAAAGTCATTTGTCTTTATAATATTGTGGTTTTTGTATAAATTGTTTTCCTGGTTCTTTCACTTCACTCTGCGTTAGTTCCTACAATTCCTTCCATGCTTCTCTGAAACTATCTCTTTTGTCATTTCTCATAGCAAAGTAGTATTCCACCATATACATACACCATAATGTGTTCAGCCACTCCCTACTTGATGGACACCTCTTTGATTTTCAGTTCTTTGCATTTGTCTCACTTTGTAAGAGGGAAATGCTGTTTAGTCCACCCACTTTCTGGAGACCTTTTCCTCTTCCTTTCCATTCAGATTTAGTTTTTCCCTTTACATCTCTAATTTAAGCTCACTTTCTCGAAAATAGTTAGACAAAATATCCTGGTAACGCCAGATGTTCTATCTCTGAGCAGGTAAAGTTGGCTCTCTTTGGCTATCTCCATTTGACTTCCTCTCTGAGTTTCTCTATGTAACCTGAGTATGTATTAGTGCTGATTGTGGACCCAGTCAACCAAATCAAGAAGTAAGGACTAGAGAAATGCTTTGTGTTTTCTGGCCAAGTCCTTGAGGATTCAGATATTTGAAGCGGATTCATAGGATCATAGATTTAGAACTGGAATCATCTTAAATCCACTAGTAGTTGCACTTTTTATATTTAAGACTATGTAGCCATTTAGGACTAATTCTGGTATAAGGCATGGGAGTGTTAGTTTAAATCAATTTTCTTCCTTACTACTGTCCAATTTTTCCAACAGTTTTTTTTTAAAATCAAATAATGAGCCATTATCCTAGTAGCTGGAGACTTTGTGTTTATCAAATAATGGGCTACTAGGTTCATTTGCTTCTGTATATTGTGTATAGAACCTGTTCCATTGATTGATCTCACTGTTTTCTAACCAGTACCAAATTCTTGTGAGAATTACTGCTTTTTAGTATAGTGTGGAATCTGGTACCTTTTTAAAGCTCCCCTTTATTCCCACTTCTCTGTCTTTATCTCCTTTTTATTTCCTTGGAATTCTTGACTTTTTTGCCTCCATATGAATTTTATATTTTATGTATAAGAAAAAAAATAAAAGTGAAAATAGCATGCTTTTAGTCTGTATTCAATCAATATCAATTCTTTCTCTGGGGGCAGATAGTTTACTTCATCATTAGTCCTTTGGGATTGTCTTACATGAGAAGAGCTAAGTCATTCCCTGTTCTTCATTGAACAATATTGCTGTTACTATGTTTAACATTCTTCTGTTCTATTCATTTCCCTACGCATCAGTTCATATGACCTTTCCAGGTTTTCTGAAATTATCTTGTTTGTCATTTCTTACAACACAATAATATTCCTTTACGATCCTATACTAAGCTTGTTTAGCTATTTTCCAATTGATGGAACATCCCTTCAATTTTCATTTCTTAGCCACCACAAATAAGAGCCGCTATAAATAGTTTTGTACAAATAAACCCTTTTTCATTTTTTTTATGTCTTTAGGATATAGACCTCATAGAGGTATTGCTGCGATCAAAAAGTATGTACAGTTTTATAGCACTTTGGGCATAGTTTCAAATTGCTCACCAGAATAATTGGGTCAATTCATAACAACCTCACCAATAATACATTAGTGTCCCAGTTTTCCCAACATCCCTTCTAACATCCAACATTTTTCTTTTTTGTCATATTATCCACTTTAGTAGGTGTGAGATGGTTACTCATTTCAGTGAAGATATTTCACTGCATTCATATTCCTGGTCTGAAATGGTAATAATGTTAATAACTAGTATTTAAATATCACTTTAAGGTTTCCAAAGTACTTTACAAATATCTCATTTTCTCCTCACCACAACCTTGGAAGATGAGTGTTATTTTTATTCCCTTCTTGCAGTTGAGGAAATTATGGCAGACAGGTTAAATGACTTGCCTTAGAATCTGAAGATAATTTAAACTCGGGTCTTTCTCTCCCCCCTATGCCATATTAGTGTCTTTTTTAGCCTTTAGAGCACATGACTACATATAACATCATCCCCAATTTGAAAGTATCAACACCATGATATCACTGAATGTCCTCATTCTGCCCGTAGTGCAAATATATAACACCTTAGAAGTTTACTAATTGTGTGATCATGGGCAAGTCAATTAACCTCTGTCTGCCTCAGTTTACTCATCTATAAAATGAGGTTTATAATAGCACCTGCCTCCCAGGATTGTTATAAGGGAAAAAAAAGAGATAATATTATATAATGCTATTATTGATATTAAAGATAGAATTTGTACATTGAAGTATAGTGTTATTTGATATGATCAAAGTGTCTGGAGAGGGTTTGCTTGTTAACCATCATGTCTCTTTGTAGAATCATAGAGTTCTAGAATGAGGGGGATCTTGGAGCTCATCTAGCTCAGATCCTATATCCAGTAAGTATCGTTTCTTCAACACTGCAGACAAGTAGTAGTTTCCACTTGGAAATCTTCAGTGATAAGGAATCCACTATTAAGACAACCTATTCCATTTTCAGATAACTTGAATCGTTAGGAAACTCTTCCATATATTGAGGTAATATCTTCTTTTCTGTAATTTCTATCTATTGGTTCTAGTTCTTTCCTTTGGTACCAAGTAGATTAAATCTAATGCCTTTTGACAAGACAATTATTAAAATATTTGAAATCAAACTAAATCTGGGGAGATTAACAGTCCCCAATTCCACAATCCCCAATTCCTTCACCCAATCCTCACTTGGTATGGTTTTGAGTACTCAGCATCCTGATTGCTTTCCTCTGGATGTCTTTCAGGTTGTCAGTGACCTTGCTAAAATATGTTATCTGGAACTGAATGTAGTGTCCCAGATGTGACTGATCAGGGCAGATTGCAGCTGAACCATTATGTCCCTTGTTCTAGATACCACACACATCTCTAAATACACCTTCAGATCTTCACATTAGTTTTTTTTTCTCTTTTTTTTGGCCTGAAACATCGCACTTTGACTCATAATGAATCTACTAAAATCCCCAGGTCTTTTCCCTAAGAACCACTGTCTAACCGAATTTTTTAATATGTCACCTGTGGGAGTCTTTAATGGATACAATAACTCAATAATACTTTAAAGTTTCCTGGATGAATTGGACTGGAGCTTCTCATAGCAGGAACTCTGTCTTATGCTTCTTTTGTTTCCCTATGATGAACTATACTCAATAAAGTCTTAGTGAATTAAGTTGGATTTTAATTGAAGCAAGTCTTTCTCTGGACCAGGTACTGACTGTCTTTTTAATGAGTCTAAATATTATAACCCGAAGATCTCTTGGTCTATGTGTTTACTTGATCCCTTATCATTCTTCCAAATAGGGAAATGGACATACATTGTTCTTCTCCACCCTCTTTTTTTTTTTTTTTTTTTTTTTTTTGGTCTAGAGCTATGATTTCATACATATTAGTAACTTTCCAATGAGGAAATTTCACTTTGTTTATGGAGATCCCTAACTTCTCTGGAACTCTTAAGAGACTTGCCTGCGTCACTTATAGTCAGTTGTTTTCATTTTCTACATACACACACACACACACACACATACACACACATTTACTGTTTAATTGACTGGAAGAGGAGAATGCATTTTATATGGCCACAGGATGAAATGCAAAGAGTGGGAGAAAATCCCTCCCTGGTAAAAATATGGCCCAGACACCAGCTAGTCATCAACATTTACTGAGGACCTTTTCTGGAAGGACCCTCCAATCTGTGGAAAAGCTACTCATTTAAGAAACACTACAAAACAACTCTTGACTCTTCCTCAGAAGGTTAAAAATGACTCTTGACAGAGGTTAACTGACGATAATTAAGCATTGTATTCTGAGACATCATCTATATCTTGTTTTTCTTTGCTTTTCATATGGTGCTTTACCATGCTCTTCTCCATTAAAGAGAAGCTATGTATATAGCTAAATATATATATATTTATATATATATATTGCATACAAGACAGTTTTAGCCTCTTTAGTGGAGAGTTACAGTATTAACAGATTGATTTTAATAGACTTGTGCTTACCACTCTGCAGCATCAGCGTGTTTTGGACATGTGTAGGCTGCTGCCCAAAGTCTCTTAAAAGAAATGAGAGTTTGTTTGCCCAGAGTACTTAAAGAAGGAATTGGCTCATTTTCAGAATATAATTTGTCCATGTAACCTAAGAAAGTTATGTCTAGAGTTACTCTGCATTGTACTTCATGAAATCTTCTATCTGGTTGTTTTCATAAGAAAAGGAAGATATTTGTGTCTTAGAAGTATAATGAAAGTTCAGTGTTTAAATTTAAAGCTGGAATAAATCTATTCCATCTAATTGAGTTCAAATTCTGTCTTCTTGTAAAGGAGGAATGGAAGTCTATTGCTAAAGGTCTCCTATCCAGTAAGCAGGATTTGAACTCAGTTCTTCTGAAACTCCAATTTTGGTATTCTATTGTTTTTACCACATTGACTTCATTACAAGTGATGGGTCATGTAATGAGGATTTGGGAAAAGCAATATAATTTAATGTATTAAATAAACAACAAAGTAGGAAAACATGTTCTCAGTTCTCATCATCACAAGTTTTTTATATTCCATCTTGTTCCCCCTTTATGGAGTGGAGATATATCATATTTGCCTGGAAGGCAAGGGTAGGAGAGAGAAGTCAGGAGATCAGTGTGTTCTGTAATTAATTAAAAGGTAAGTGTTGATATTTATTGACAAAGAGAAATTTTTCAATAAATGAAACCCATGACTTCATACATAAAATTGCTGATGGTGTTTGTAAAATGCTGTGGTCAAAAAGATCATCACTCAGTGACCAGTTTCCCAATACTTAGTCTGGCTGCCTTGTGGATGATAGACACATGGGTCTGTCTTTAGTGGCAGATACAGAGTGCACTCCAGCTGAATCTGGAGTCAGGAAAACCTGAGTTCAAAGCTTTGATTCTGGGAAAGTTCCTGAAGCTCTGTCTGCTTTAGTTTTTTGAGTACCTACTTTCCAGATGGTTGCAAGGATAAGATGAGATCATATTTGTAAAGTGCTTTGCAAACCTCCAAGTGCTATATAAATTCTAATTATCATTTTCAGTTTGATAGCCCCTGCTCTCTATTGTAAACACTCAACTTACCTCCAAACCACAATGCTGGTTTTTAAGCAAGGCTTAAGTAGAGATAAAAAAGAATAAAGCAAATATTTTTCTTTTATTAAATTTTTTTCAACTTTCAAGTACCTCTATTTCCTTTCCCTGGAAAGAAAAGAAATATAAAAGTGTTTAACAAATAAGCATAATAAAACAAAACAAATATCGCAATGACCCTGTTCAAAAATTCCTGTCTCATTCTGCCTATGGGTCCATCAACTCTTTGCTAGAAAGTAGGTAACATTTTTCATCAATGATCCTTTAGAATCATGGCTGATTATTGATTTGGTTAAGGTTCTTATATCTTTCAAAGCTATTCAGATGTTCTAAGGTACAAGTGACTCACCCATCTGCTCTGCTAGACATATCTGCATATGCTAGACATATTGATTTGGTTAAGGTTCTTATATCTTTCAAAGCTATTCAGTTTTATAATGTTAATACTATGGTATACATTTTTCTCCAGGTTTTGTTCATTTCACTCTGCATTAATTCATACAAATCTTCCCAGGTTTCTCTAAACTAAACTTTCTTCATTACTTATAGCACAATAATATTATATTACATTCACATGGCATAATTTGTATAGCCATTCCTCAATTGATTGACACCTTAGCTCCCAGTTCTTTGCCAGTGGAGGAAAAAAAAACATTATAAGTATTTTTATACACATATAAATAATTTTATGTTTTAAATATTTAAATTATTTAATTTAATTTAAATTAATTTAATTAAATTAATTTAAATTTAAATTAAAAAGTAAAAAATTTACTTTTTTTTTATTTCTTTGGTTATTGGTCTAATAGTGATATTGCTGGGACAAGGCCATAAAGAGTTTAGTAATTTCTTGGGCATAGTTCCAAATTGATTTTTAGAATGGCTGTACCAATTCAAAGTTCCACCAATTTTTATGCAAACCCTCTCCAATATTTGTCAGTTTGCTTTTTTGTCAACTTTGCCATTCTGATAGGGGCAAGATAGAACACCACAGTTGCTTTAATTTTCATTTTTCTGATTGCAAGTGAGTTGAAACATTTTTTAAAAATATGGATATAGATAGCTTGAATTTCTTCCCTTTTGGAGCTGCCTATTTGTATCCTTTGGTGGAGACTGACTTTTATTCTTATAATTTGGATCAATTCCTTAAACATCTTGGAATAACACCTTTTAGTAGAGAGACTTGTAGCAAAGATTTCTTCCCCTACAATGAATTATTTTTCTTCTAATTTTAGTGTCATTTATGCAAAAAATTTTAAACTTTATACAATGGAAATTTTATCTTTTGTGACCTTCTTTGTCCCTTGGTTAGTCATGACTCTTCTCCTATTTATAGATTTAAAAGAGAATTTCTTCACTGTTTCTCTAATTTGTTTGTAATGTGACCTTTTGTGTCAAGGTCATATAACCATTTGGAGATTGATTTGGCATATGGCATCAAATGTTGGTCTAAACTTAATTTCTACTAGTTTTACCAATCAGTTTTCCCCAAAATTTTTGTCAAATAGTGTGTCTTTTCTCTAGTAATTATGGTCTTTGGGCTTACTGAACATTAGGCTATTAGGTTTATTTGATCTTTTTCTTGAGTAAAAATCTTCAATATACAAAGACAAGGAACTATATAGCATAAAGAATTTAGCTTAGGTTGCCTAGAAAGATTGTAGGCTTTCTTTGTGAATCTCTAAATATGTGACAGATTTTTATCTTTCTAGTGGTTTAAAAATGTTAATGATTAAGGATCATAGTTCACCTCTTCAAGTTTCTTAGGATTTAAAGCTGGAAGGGGATAAATTATAGAATCACCGCTGGAAGGGTCTTCAGAGTTCATCAAGTGCAGCCCCTTTGTTTTACAGTTGGGGAAACAGACTCACAGAGTTCATATTACCTGTCCATAGTAGGATTACATAAGTTAATAAGTAGAAGAGGGTCTTTTGACTCTGAGTCCACTTCACACTGCATGATAATATTTTACAAGGTGAGCCCAAAGCTGAATATGACTTATGTGACCTTTTACATAAGAAGTGATCTTGATGGTAGAATTATTTTTGTGTCAGCAATTATACCAAATCTTTTTTCAACAATTTCTATAATCTAACAAAAAAAGATGTTTGTATTTCTTTTCAGGGATGATACAATAGCAAAAGATCATTATAAAGTCCTTTTGTTTAGGGTTAGTAGTTTAGATTATGTGATAGAAATGATCTGTAAATGGCATTTAAAGGCAAAATTAGCTTCTTTCCTATAGTTTAAGGCACTTCTGTTCACTGGGAGACACAAGTTCCCCATTTTATTGCAATAATATTTATTATTCAAAGCAATTTTTCATTTGTCACAAGATCTGAAAGAAGATATATTAAGTACAACTATGTGCCTTAAATTTTTATACATTGTTGTTATTTAGAAATCATTTCTATTATATTATCAGTACTAGTGATGAAAGCTTGAAAATGAACAAGGATTTAATGGAGACCCTGCATTTTATACTTTCCTTTTTTTTTTTTTAATTAAGGCTTTTTATTTTCAAAACCTGCACTGATAATTTTTCAACATTGACCCTTACAAAATCTTGTTCCAAATTTTCCCTTCCTTCCTCCCATTCCCTCCCCTATATAGCAAGTAATTCAAAATATGTTAAACATGTTAAAATATTATATATTTTTATATAAATATAACATATATGTATAAAATAAAAGGTTAAGTCCAATATATGTAATACATATTCATAAAAATAATCTTGCTGCACAAAAAAAATCAGATCAAAAATGAAAAAAAAATGCAAGCAAACCACAACAAAAAGAGTAAAAAATGCAATGTTGTGATCCACATTCAGTCCCCACAGTCCTCTCTCTGGGTGTAGATGGCTCTCTTCACAAGATCATTGGTAATCATCAGAATTGATTGTCGTATAATATTGTTGTTGCCATGTACAATGATCTGGTTCTGCTCATTTCCCTCAGCATCTGTTCAGGTTACTCTTTCCAGGCCTTTCTGAAATCATCCTGCTGGTTGTTTCTTACAGAACAATAATATTCCACAACATTCATATACCATAATTTATTCAGCCATTCTCCAATTGATGGGCATCCACTCAGTTTCCAGTTTCTGGCCACTACAAAAAGGGCTGCTACAAACATTTTTGCACATGTGGGTCCCTTTCCCTCCTTTAAGATCTCTTTTGTTCAAATCTGGCCTCAGACAATTAACAAGTCTCAGCTGTGTGACCTTAGGCAAGTCTCTTAACCCCAATTGCCTCAGCAAAAAAAATAATAATAATAATGAATTAATGGGACAGCTAGTTGATATAGTAGATAGAGCTCCAGCCCTGAAGTCAGCAGGACCCGAGTTCAAAAGTAGTCTCAGACACTTAACACTTCCTATCTGTGTGACCCTGGGCAAGTCACTTAACCCCAACTGCCTCAGCAAAAAAAGAAAAAAAAATCCCTTTGCAATATATAAGCCCAGTAGAAACACTGCTGGATCAAAGGGTATGGGGCAGTTTGTACTTTCCTTTTTTCTGTGTATAATCACAAAATCTAGGCCTAGGGCTGTAGTTTTTGCACCCAGAGCAATAGTGAAATCAATGTACCATCCCCACATCTCTGATCTTGGAGACAGGGAAGAAGACCCACTGGGCTTCTCTCAGACCTTTCATTATCCTGAAAGCAGTTCCCTGACCCAGTATGAGGGACTGAAATTAGCTCCTTCCATCCAGAGCCAGCTCCCTCATGTGTTCACCTGCTCCCTATAGGTCTTAATTCTCTGGCTGTCACACTAAACAGTGTGGTTCTTATGGCTTCTTCAGCACCCTCCAGGGTAGGGCTCATTCTGGCTTTTTGTGAAGAGAGGTATCTTAATGTCCTTCAAAAGCAAGATATTCTTGGGAAAAAATGAGACCTGGAATCAGAGCCCTGTTGTCCTTAGGAGGTAGGTTTGGTTGACTTGCTACAATTGGAGATATTTAAAGTGAAATGAGCTGATATCACTCTATTAACTAGTCAGTCAGTAAAGATTTATTAAATACCTGCTGTGTACCAGATATTGTGCTAAGTGCTGTGGATACACAAAGAGGCCAAAGAGAGAATCCCTCTCTTCAGGGAGCTCACCATCTGCTTTTTTTCCTGTTTCAAAATTGTTTTTTTCTTCAACTTAATAGCATTTTATTTGTTTTCCATTTATATGTAAAGATAGTTTTTAACACTTATCTTTATAAGATTTTGAACTCTGAATTTTTCTTTCTCCCTCCCTAAGCTCACAATCTAATGAGGAAGACAATAAAACAACATGTAACGGTATAAACAGATATGTACCCCCCCCAAAAAAAAAAAAAAAAACAGGAAGTAACTGAGAG
Organism: Sarcophilus harrisii; assembly: GCF_902635505.1. NCBI lineage: Eukaryota > Metazoa > Chordata > Mammalia > Dasyuromorphia > Dasyuridae > Sarcophilus > Sarcophilus harrisii. Next base: position 143,214,858 of record NC_045429.1, read on the forward strand.
GGAAGGCATTGAATTAAGAGGATTTGGGAAGGGCTTCCTGTGGAAGATGGGATTTTAGTAGGGACTTAAAGGAAGCCATAGTTGGCTGTGAAGTGTTTATGATTTGGCAGATGGCTATCTAAGCTCCCTTATGAATTCTTAAGTTCTGGGAGATCTAAATTCTGAGCAGCAGCATTGTTGGCAATCTGAAAATGTTAAACTCACAGAGCATGACATTTCTGTTTGCATAATGTCACAGACCAATTAATGATACAGTTTGGAGAAAATCAAGAGATGTCTGTGTGTCACACGCTCATGGGCCCCCAAATATGTCATGTGTATCATGGCTGTGTGGGTGCTTGGGCAGGTGTTGTTGTGTAGTGGGTGTGGGCACCCAGCCGGATAGGACCTGTATTGTGTGGGGGAGCACTCGCCTAGATGTGATGTTCTACCCCGGAGGGCTTGTAAGATAGGATGCGAGGGTCATGTGCTTGAGCAGCCAGCCATGGCAGGAGTAGGGGATGTGGGGGGATTAGGAAGTACCCACCCATGTATGATGGGTATGTGTTGTATGTACATGGATACCCAGCCCTATGTCAAATGTGGGCAACTTATGTGTCGTCATATGTCCTAAGGGTGGGCACTTAGGGAGGTGAGGTAGTCACCTTGTCCCCCAGACTCTGAAAGGACAAAAGGGGTTTTTCTTGAAGGGGTTTTCAAGTATCTCTTATGTTGTTTGGTAAGATCTTATCCAAATGGCTTTTAGCATTTGCTAATGGTTGCATACAATTTCCTCGTTCCAGAGCAGGCAAATTCAGGCCAGCGGCTCTTTTTGCATTCAGTACGCAAATTGGCAGCAGGCGTGGATTTGAAGTATACAGCTAGGGAGAAAACAGATGATAATTTCACATCCTCCTATAGTCTTCCCCAAGAGTTTCATTTGACTGTGCCTGTCCCCATTTTCTGTAACTGCAGCAGGATAAGCAGAATTGGGTTTATTTGCAATAACCAAGCCACCCCAAAGTATTATAGTTAAGAACTCCCATTCAATAGCAGTATTAATAGCAAAATCTGGGCCACCTCTGAAGGGAGTCAGAAAATTGAATCCTACTTCTGCCTTCTGTGCAACTTACAGGAAATTTCTTAACCTTTTTGAGCTCCAGCTTCCTCATCTAGAAAATGAAGGAGCTGGACTAAGTGCTTCTGAGATCTCTTGAAGCTATGGTTTAATGATCCTTTTTTACAAGACAACCGCCAAGAAGTAGCCTTTTGGCCCCTGGTTTTGTTACTTTTGACCACTGATGTCTACCCATTTCTCTGGCTTTTATGAGATGGAGGAGTCACCTGTATCTTTCTCCCAGCTCATCTCCATGATATTTTGGAGACACTTGAAGTTGTAACATCTCCTACAGGAGGCTTTTACTGATCCCTCAGATGTTACCTCTCCTGGTTGTCCCTGCCAGTGTCCCACTCCCTGATTCCCCCTTGTGAGATGGTTGTGGTTGGTGTGGACACCAAAAATTGAGGGATCATCTGTTCCTTATCTCCATGATATTTTGGAAATGTGATTGATGTAGGCACCAAATGCTGGGGTTTGGTCATGTGAAGAATTCATTTGTGAAGGTTTATTTATGAGAAGAGATTACAGGCAGAATGAAGAAATACAATAGACACCAGAAATGGTACATATAAAATAGAGATAGAAGAGCAATCAAGTTACCAAGGAAAGGAGTTTGGAAGAATCCATTAAAGGAATATGCCATGAGGTGGGAGTAAGCCATTGATTGGTAGGCTTAATCCACAGAGGCTCTAGCTCCTCACAGAATTAGTTAGCTATAAGAAGAAGACAGACATCATGATTCATGGTGGGGTGATGAGACATGAGGGAGGGGTGAGGAGCAGGACATCATGAGGCAGAATGCCACAGTGGGCTATAACCCCAAGAGAGATTCAGCAAAGAAGGTGTGGGCCATAGATTGATTTATATGGGAAATTTAACCTCCGGTGTTTGATGTAACTTGGATTTCTGAGTGCACACAGAAAAGCAGGGCTACTCACGATCTTCACAGAGGAGGACTAGGAGGTTGACCTGATCCCCATCAGTGCCCTTCCCTGCTAACCTCGGGGAGTAATCTTATCAGTACTTCAGCCTTTCTCTGCCAATCCCATCTAATTACTCGGGACCTCATCGAGATGATTTTGAGCTCTTGGGGGTGGAGTATCCAACTTCAATGTTATAGTTGTGTGAAATTTCCTCAGTATAAAAGCTGATTAGAAACAATGGTATAAGTTGAGATTCCAGGGCATGAACACTTTTTTGAAGCTTAATTTGACTAAATTCTTTATGAGGGTCACAACAGAGAGGACCTGGGGAGTCGGGAGAACTGTATCTTTGAAAAGCCCCCAAGCATTACATGGGCTTTTAGGACAGGTGTTATACGTTGAATGTTTTTGAAGTCTGTCATATAGATGATACAAATATACAATGTGACTGGAGCCAGTCATACACAGAACTTAAAGTAGGTGAAACTTCATCTTAGACACCTTCTCATTCTCTCTTCCCCCACCCCCAGATACTGCGTGGCTGCCCAAAGTTCTATAGTTTATGGTCCCCCTTCCTGAGTAGTGACCCTAACACTTTAACCTGTTCTTTTTTTTTTTAATTTTTAAAATTTTTTAATTTTTTAATTTTATTTATTTTTTATTTATTTAATAGCCTTTTATTTACAGGATATATGCATGGGTAACTTTACAGCATTAACAATTGCCAAACCTCTTGTTCCAATTTTTCACCTCTTACCCCCCACCCCTTCCCCTAGATGGCAGGATGACCAGTAGATGTTAAATACATTAAAATATAAATTAGATACACAATAAGTATACCTGACCAAAACGTTATTTTGCTGTACAAATAGAATCAGACTCTGAAATATTGTACAATTAGCTTGTGAAGGAAATCAAAAATGCAGATGGGCATAAATATAGGGATTGGGAATTCAATGTAATGGTTTTTAGTCATCTCCCAGAGTTCTTTTTCTGGGCATAGCTAGTTCAGTTCATTACTGCTCCATTAGAAATGATTTGGTTGATCTCGTTGCTGAGGATGGCCAGGTCCATCAGAACTGGTCATCATATAGTATTGTTGTTGAAGTATATAATGATCTCCTGGTCCTGCTCATTTCACTCAGCATCAGTTCGTGTAAGTCTCTCCAGGCCTTTCTGAAATTATCCTGTTGGTCATTTCTTACAGAACAGTAATATTCCATAATATTCATCTACCACAATTTATTCAGCCATTCTCCAACCGATGGACATCCATTCAGTTTCCAGTTTTTAGCCACTACAAAAAGGGCTGCCACAAACATTCGTGCACATACAGGTCCCTTTCCCTTCTTTATAATCTCTTTGGGATATAAGCCCAGTAGTAACACTGCTGGATCAAAGGTTAACCTGTTCTTTCACCTGCTCCAATAGAGCCAAAACTAGTTGGAAAGGATTTGATAAACTGATTTTTGATAAGGGATTAGTGACGAGCAGCTGGGCAGCTAGCTAGGTAGCCCAGTGGATAGAGCAATGAACTTGGAATTAGGAAGACTTACTTTTCTGAGTTCAAATCTGGTCTCAGACGCTTTCTAACTTGGAAGTTAACTTGGAAGGCTTTGTATTGTAACTCTTGATCAGGTCAATACAGTGGCTCTTTAGAGAACTTTTGGTAGGATTTCAAGGGTGTTTGGGTGATGGTGAGGTGCTTCCCAAAATATAAATGATTATCTGCTCTCCCTGTGCATAATAGACTTTCTTTGTTTCTTCCCTAAGGCAGGTGACTCAGTGAATCACTCTGGAGTGAGAGTTTAAATTCCATTCATATAGTACCAGTTAAGACCCATAAAGGAAAGTCTCAGATTTGGTTGACATCTATTTTTTGGAGTTATTTTGGAAGCAATGATCAATAACAACAGACATTTATTGAGTATCTACTAAGTGAAGGGTAAGATGTCAGGCATTGGGGATCCCCTCAAGGGTTTATATCTTTTCCTCCAATATTTCTGATTTTCTCTCTCATGCATCTGTTCTCCACAAACCTGCTACCTAGAGATGATAATTAGTGATATAAGGTTTCCAAGAGAGAGTGTGGAGAGAGATAAAGGCTAATGACAGAATCTTGAGAAACCCTCATGTTAAAGAGGCAGAAAAAAGAACCACAAAGGAAACAGAGGAGGAACAGAGACATGTGAGTCATGGAAGCCAAGGAACCACAAGTTATTCAGAAAAAAGAAATGTCTCGGAAAAATCAAGGTATATTATTTCAAATAATAAAGACCTTGGATTTAGTGATAATTTATGACGTGGAAAGAGCTGTTTTACTAAAGCAGTAGAGATGGAAGTCAGAGATTACAAAGGAATTAAGTAATGAAGAAGGAAATGAATGTATTAAGTGTAAACAACTCTATCTTAAAAGCTGGCAGTGAAGGGGAAATTAGAAAGAATAATTGCTTGAGGTAGTTGTATGGGCAAATGAAGAATTTTTTAGAATTAGAGAGACCTTGAAAAAGAAACAGAAACCATTGCAGAGATGGGAGACTGTGGTTGTAGAACATTGAATACACACAAAGTTGGACTTAGTTTATGTCATGGTTACTTTTTTGAACTGTTTTTTCTCTTTTTTTATTCTGTCATATTGTTAGGGAGAGATATAAATTGGGAAATGAAGTTATGGTAAAAAAAAAATTAAGGATAGCAATTAAAAGTAAATTTGAAAAAAGTCATTTAACCCCAATTGCCTCAGCAAAAAAAGGGGAGGGAGCAGCTAAATGATAATGGATAGAGCACCAGCCCTAAAGTCAGGAGGACCCGAGTTCAAATTTGGCCTCAGACACTTAACACTTTTTAAGTTGTGTGACCCCACACTTTAATCCCAATTGCCTCAGCAAAAAAAAAAAAAAAAAAAAAAAAAGGAAGGATGGATAGATGGATGGATCAGGGAGACCTTAGAATATTCATTGTGTGACAGAAAAGAGGTAGTAGAGTGATAGAAGTGAAAATATTAATACTCATTATATAAATGTGAAAGATTGTCATTATTATTGAAGATGTAGAGCAATGACATGAGGAGATGGAAGGTTATAAGATCAAAAGATGTAAGTGGAAGGTTCTCTGGCAAAGAGGAAGGTCAGCTCTTCCTCTTAGAATGGAGGAAAGGGATGTTAAGTGAGAATATTGAAAAGGGGAGAGAAGGAAGAGAAGTTAGCAGGTTCGGATCAGTTCCTCCAATCTGAGCAATGTCAGGATTGAAGTCATCTCCTGAGGATCAGAGGATAGAGAGTGGAATTGCAATCTTAAGCAAATATGAAGGAGTGAAAGGGATTGCTAGAGGCAGTCTTATATACATTGCCTATGTACATTGTATACACTTAAGGCAATTACGTCTCTTCTCTGGAAGTCTAGAAGAAAAGGGACCAGGACTTTGGCTCACTGCTTTTGAAAAGCTTCTCAAAACTGCTGCTAGTGGATGAGTATGATACTAGAGAAGAATAAAGTGCTACTCACATCAGCAGATCTTTCCTGATCACAGGGTCTAGATTAATTCTGGAGACCTTCAGGTTTTTCTGGCTTGCAGAAAGACCTGGAGAATATCAGGGTATGGCAGTTCCTCCAGCCAGCAGTATCTTCAACCCCTCAAAAGGCAACAAACATAGAATATATTTACCCTGCAAGGAACACAGAAAGACCTTGTACCCAAACTGATAGTCGGGAGACCTTTTTCCTTTGGATCCCTTTCTTGTCCACATAAGAGTTAGGTAGGGGGCAGCTAGATGGCACAGTGGATAGAGCACCAGCCCTGAAGTCAGGAGGACTGAGTTCAAATCCAACCTCAGACACTTAACACTTCCTGGCTGTGTTAAGTGAAAATCACTTAACCCCAATTCCCTCAAAAAATTAAATAAGAGGCATGTGCCTCGTAGTATCATGCTGCATGTACCTCTATAGTGAAGGTTGTTCGCTGTGTACATCACTGGGAGAGATCTGTTTCCAGCAGGACTTGACTACTTTATCTTGCTGTGTTGCAGTTTCCTGCTTTTGGATCTTTCTCCACTATGGTTCCTTCTCATTAATAAATGGTACCAACTCTAGAGTGTGGAAAGGCTATATTGAGGTCCTACTAGCCCTTGGAAGAAGCCAGTGTCTTTGGCTAGTTTTTTAAATTGTTGTTGTTCTTTGATACTCAATCCTCCATTACTGTTCACTTTTATTAGTCAAGTAAGAATTTCTCTTTCTGGTTCAGTAGGGGTGAGTTTGTTCCATTTATCTCTTTCCTCTGACATCACGCAGGCTGTATATCTTCTCCCTTCTCCCATCAGCATCGATTTTTTTTTGAGGCAATTGGGGTTAAGTGATTTTCCCAGGGTCACACAGCTAGGAAGCGTTAAGTGTCTGTGACAAGATTTGAACTCAGGTCCTTCTGACTTCAGGGCCGGTGCTCTATCCACTGTGCCATCTCGCTGCCCCCTACATGCCTCTTATGTAGACAAGAAAAGCATCTAAAGGAAAAAGGTCTCCTGACTATCAGTTTGGGTACAAGGTCTTTTCTGTGTTCCTTGTGGGGTAAACCAAATATAGTCTATGTTTCTATCCACTGCACCAACTAGCTGCCCCCAGCATTGATTCTTGAGAGGTCTGAAGGATTTTCTTCAGCTCCTCTTTTACTGAATCCTCTCTCACTTTTCTCTGGGCCAAGCCATGCAAGCCAGTAAGCCGGCACTAAAGGGAGCGAGAAGGAATTATCTCTTCCCTGAGAAGGCAGATTCCAGTCTCTGAAACATGAACTTCAATAGCAATAGGAGTCAAATTTTAACATGAACACTGACCAAGGGTAGATTGAATTATCTGGTCATAGGCACCTACCAATTACATACAGATAATGTGCAAATTTCAAATACCCATGTAATTACTTAATGTACTTGGCCTTCTGATTAATCCTAATGAAGACCGTTGTCTAGACTCTTTTGCCAATCAGTCAATAAAAACTTATTAAATATATGCTATATGCCAGGCCCGTCCTGAGGCTAGGGACATGCAGAAAGTCAGAAGACAATCCTTTCTGAGAGATAAGTTTTAAAAAAAGATCTAAAGGATTTAGTGGACCCCGGTCAGCATTGGGAGGTGGCAGCTAAAATAACTCATGTGATACTGGGGCCATGAAGACAGGCATTTTATTGTGCAGTCACTTTGTGGTGTCTGACCCTTTGTAACCCTGTTTGGGGTTTTCTCGGCAGAGATGCTGTAGTGGTTTGCCCTTCCTTTGCCCAGGGCCACACAGCTAGGAAGTGTCGGAGGCCAGACTTGAACTCAGGAAGAGGAGCCTCCCCGAGTCCAATCTCTGCACTTCACACATCTTGCCGCCTCGTTGCCCAGGAGAAGCGCAGCTTCTGGAAATACAGACTAGCCAAGACCCTCGTCTGGGGCGTTGTTGTGTATAGTTTTGAGTGTGATAGTTACAGTGATAAACAAGACAGCGTCCAGAGGAGGGTGACCAGGATGATAGAGGCCCTTAAGGTCACGTCTCATGAGGATTAACCAAAGGAAATAGGCGGGTTCGTCTGCAGGGAGCTCAAGGGGAACACCACAGTTGTCTGCAACTACTCGAAGGGCAGTGTGGGGAGGAAGGATGGGTTTGCTCTGTATAGTCCCTAGAGGAGAAAACCAGGAATGAGAGGCTAAGTTACAAAAAGACCAATTTGGGTTGAATGTCAGGAGTTTTTTGTTTTTTGCTGAGGCAATTGGAGTTTAAGTGACTTGCCCAGGGTCACACATCTAGGAAGTGTTAAGTGTCTGAGACCAGATTTGAACTCAGCTCCTCCTGACTTTAGAGCCAGTGCTCTATCCACTGCGCCACCAAGCTGCACCCATTTTTTTTCCCTAAAAATGAGTGTTGTCCAAGACTGGAACAAGCCATTTTTGGTTTTGGGATACTCCCTCCTTGGAGATGCTCAACCAAACAGCAACTCTCAAATTCTGAGGCTGTAAGTTTGCAACACATAGTCTAGTAGAAAGAGCCCTGCATTTGGGTTTCAATCTTACTACCCGTGTGACCATAGATCCATCATTTAATGTCTCTCGAGGCCTGATTTCCTTTCCTGTAAAATAAGGGAGCTGGAAAAGCTAATCCCTAAAGTCCTTTCTAGTGCTAACATTCTATGATCAAATATTTTTAAATTTTCCAATTGTAGTCATGGAAACAAAGAAATCTTTTCCTGCCGGGGAATTCGATTGGCTGTGGACTGGTTCAGGGAGAGAGGACACAACTACATCAAGGTCTTTGTCCCATCGTGGAGGAAGGAACCACCAAGAGCTGATACCCCTATTTCAGGTATGTTGCTAATGATGCTTCTCCATCTTCCAGGGGCCAAGAATGGCATCAAACCTAGTCATGCTGATACCTTGCAGATTAATTTACCAGCCTACAAAAAACATCAGGTCACCGTGCCATCTCTCTTGCTATATAATCTATATTTTTTCATAAGAAAAATAGAAGGATAATATTAGAGGTGAGAGAATACTCAGAGTAAAGCTTTTGCAGAAGTAGAAAAAATGCAGAGATGGAGAAATAAAATTACATAATTATAGAATCTCAAAGTTAAAATAATAAACAAGCAGTTATTAAGTACCAGCATTGTACAAAAAACTGAAGAAAAAAGACAAAAGACATTTCCTTTTCTCAAGGCTCTCTCTCTTGGGGATTTAATATGTAAACCATCAAATTCATACAAATTATATGCAGAAATAATGGTTTGGACATGCATACTTATTTTGTATTTAATTTATACTTTAACATATTTAATATGTATTGGTCATCCTGCCATCTAGGGGAGAGGGTGGGGAGAAGGAGAAGAAAAATTGAAACAAAAGGTTTGGCAATTGTCAATGCTGTAAAATTACCCATGCATATAACTTGTAAATAAAAAGCTATTGAAAATTATATGCAGGAAAAATTGGAGATCTTCAACAGAGAGAATGCATAAAACTAAGGGGATCAGTAAAGGCTTCCCATGGGAGATGAGATTTAAGCTAAAACTTGAAAGAAGCCAAGAGGTACAGAAAAGAAGGGAAGGCATACCAGAAATGGAATAAAAATGCCCAGAGACTGGAAATGCAATGTGTTGTTCAAGAAATAGCAGGGCAACGAGTGTCATTGACTGTAGACTATGGAGTGGTATAAAGTCTAAGAAGGCTTGAAAGTTGGAGAGGCAAGGAAAGTTATGAAGGACTTTGAATATCAAACAGGAGCTGATAGGGTACCACTGGAGTTTATTGAATAGGGAGGTGATGTGTTCAGTCCTGTGCTTTAGGAAAATCAATTTGACAGGCAAAAGAGCTAGCATGGGAAAGCTATTATAATAGTCTGTGCTTGAGGTGATTAGCACCTACAATCAGGGTGGTGTCAGAGGAGATTAAGGAGTTTATACAAGAGATGTTGTATATATTTTAACATATTTAACATGTGTTGAATTATCTGCCATCTAGGGGAGGGGATGGGAGAAGGAGGGGAAAATTTGGAACACAAGGTTTTACAAGGGTAAGTGTTGAAAAATTACCCATGCATATGTTTGTAAATAAAAAAAAAAAAACTTTAAGAATAAATAATTTTTAAAAAGAGAGAGATGTTGTACAGGCAAAATATATAGGTTTTGGTAACAGATTTAGATGCAGAAAATGAGAGAATAAGATATTGAGAGAGATACCAAGGATTCAAAATTGGGGTACTCTCAAAAAATAACTTTACAAATACAAGAATTAGGGAATTTAGGAAAATGGGAGGGTTTGGGGGGAAAATGATGAGCTCAGTTTTGAATACTATGGCACATCCGGTTCAGGATGTCTGATTAGAAATGGCCTTAGAAGCAATCTAATCCAGACAATGTCCTATAGTATCTCTGACAAATAATCATCCAGCCTTTACTTCACTCTCTAAAGGAAGCAGCTCATATTCTGAGGTATCTCAGTTCACTTTAGGTTAATTCTAATCATTCTGAAGTCTTAACCATGCATTAAATCTTTATCTGAAACTAAACTCTTTTGTTCCTAGTTTTCAAGAAGAGAAAGTCTAGGTCCTCTTCCAAGTATTATCCTTTCAAATGTTTGTGGGAAGTATCATGGTTCAACTGACTACTTTTTTCTACATTGGAGATTCTCACTTCTTTTAACCATTCCTGGTTAACTGGAAACATGGTTTCCAGTCTTTCACCGGCACAGTTGCCCTCTTCTGACCTTATTCTAGCTTATGTAGGTCTTCTTGAAATGTGATGCCCAGAACTGAATAAAACATGCCATATATGTTAATCAGATAATTGTACAGTGGAATTATCAGCCACTTTTTATGGCTTCCTGTCTCTTACTGGGATCCATGAGATCCTTATTTAGTCTTTTTGACTGGCTGGCTCTACTTTTAACTCATTGAACTTGTAGGCCACTAAAACCCCCAAATCTTTTTTTTTTTAAACCGAAGTATTATTTTGTTACATTTTAACCATCTTGTGTTGGTTAATTTTTTTAACCCAAGTGAAAATTTTTCTTTCCCATCAAATTTTATCTTCTTATATTTGATTCATTATTGTAGTCTGCCAAGTTCTTTCTAGATATCTAAACATCATGTAAGCCCCTCTTGGCTTTTATAATTTTCAAATTTGGCAAATATGCTTTCTTATATATAAAGAATATATAAAGTAAACATATGTAAATACATGCTTATATGTAAAATAAATATACTTTCTTATTTGTTTTATTTCTTCTTTCAAGCCACTGACAAAAATGACACAGGGTCAAAGGCAGATAGATCCAAAATGTCTGAGGCATTCCCATAAGGACCTCCTTCCAAATTGAGCTCAGTTCTATTGGAAAAATAAAAGTTAGCTAGCATTTACTTTAAGGTTTGCTTTACAAATATCATCATATGCTCACAGCAACCACTGGAGGTGGGGGTTATTCAACCCCAGTTTACAACTGAAGAAACTGAGTCAGACAGAAGTTAAGTGCCATATAGCTTATAAGCTTGAACTCAAGTCTTCCTGACTCAATACTGTGTCCATTAAACCACTAAATGCCCATTAATAATTAACTTTTGGGTCTGATCAGTTAGCCAGCTCTGATTCTACCTAGCTAGGCATATTAGGAGAATATTATTGTCATTTAGTCATTTCAGCAGTATACTCTTCATAATAGCATTTGGGATTTTTTTTATTATATTGTAGCTTTTTATTTACAAGATATATGCATGGGTATTTTTTCAGCATTGACAATTACAAAACCTTTTGTTCCAGCTTTTCCCCTCCTTCCCCCATCCCCTCCCCCAGATGGCAGGTTGACCAATATGTGTTAAATATGTTGAAGTATAAGTTAAATACAATATATATACATACATACATGTCATTTGGGATTTTCTTGGCAGAGACACTAGACTGGTTTGCCATTTCCTTCTACAACTCATTTTACAGATGAGGAAACTGAGGCAAACAGGGTTAAGTGACTTGCCTAGAGAAACACAGCTAGTACCAACTACTTAAGTGTTTGCACAAAAGACTGTCAAATGCTTTGCTGAAAACTAGCCGTATAATGTCTATAGCATTTCTCTGTTCTATTTATCAAAAAAAAGAATTAAGATTAATATGGTATAACTTATGGTCACGCTGACTTTGTCAAGACATTAGGAATTTAGGGAGATATTAAATGGTTAGTTCAAGGTTTTAATCCCAGTAACCTATTAATTGTTTATACAGCTGAACAGCTGCCTCTGGGCAGAGACATTCTATTTATACATAAATATAGCTCAAGGGTTTTGTGACCATAGGGGGAATGCAGGATATTCTCTGAAGAAGGAAAGATTAGGAGTATGTAGTCCTTTTCTTCAGACATTTTAAAGTCTGTCACATAGAAGAGGGAACAGGGTTGTTTCAGAGGATGGAACCAAGGCCAACAGGTGGAGGTGACAAGGAAGCAGGAAGTGCTCATCCTAAGAAAGAACTTAATAATAATGGTATGACTAATATGGAAATATATTTAAAATTACTGTACATGTATAACCTATGACGGATTATTTGTGGTCTTGGAGAAAGAAGAGATAAGGCAAAAATGGAGAAAAAATTTGGAACTCAGAATCTTACAAAAATGAATGTTGAAAACCATCTTTTACATGTAATTGGAAAAATAAAATACAATTGAATAAAAAAAATAAAATGGTGATAATGCTAGCAATATTACGTTACATTTGCATGATGCTTTTGAACTTTCAAAGAGCTTTCACATATCCTTTTTCATCTGATATTCACAGCAACTGGCATAGGGCAGGGCAGGTGTTTTTACTCCTGTTTTACATATAAAAAATTGAGGTTGAGGAAGGTTATATATGGCTTATCTTAGGTCAAACAATTAAGGGATGAAGACAGAACTAGATCCAGGTTTTCTGGCTCTCAGAGCAGTGCTGCCTCCCCTGTGATGATTGGTTTAATGGGGAGCCTTGTAAGACAATGAAGTCCTTGGAAAGGCTCCAGCAGAGGCCATATAGCTGTCAGACTATCAGTCAGGGGATCTCCATGATTGATCCTGTTCTATGCAGTTTTTTGCCCAGTCTGAAGTTCTGATTTTTCCCCCTCTTATCAAATATTGTACTTTGGACTTTTGGCTTCAGGCAGCCAGGAAAGGAGCCCTTTTGAAGTGGAGCTGTGGGTAAATTCAGAGGAAGTAAGAGGCCTATGGGGGAAAGGGAAGAGTGGGTGGTACTTTCATTTGTTGAAGCAATTCAGTTGGTAACTTTGTCTTTCAGTTCAGTTTTTTTTGTGCTTTTTCTACATTTTTCCTTCTGCTAAATTCTCTGATCTCTTATAGTGACTTATGGAGAGCTACTCCCTTGGGAGATGAAGCTCCCATTAGGATATATGATACTAATTCTTTGTGTATGTGTATTCTTGAAGAGGACCATGATATCAGGAGGCAATGCTATGACTTGCAAGTGAATTGGATTTAAGTGAGGGAAGTTGTTCAAAGACACTAGCTTCACCTTCTCCTCCAGAGCCATCTGAGTTCAGGAGCAAGAGATAGATCAGGATGACTGGAGATGGCCCTGGATACAATGGGAGATCTTCCTTCATGGCAAGGAAGACCTGAGTTTAAGTTTCATCTTTGATGCATTCTATGTCCCTGTACACATTATTTACTGACTCTGTAAAGCTATAATCTGTAGAGAAGATGTATCAAGAAGTTCCTGATGCCATTGGAATTATTGATTTAATCCCTCTTAGCTTGAGGTATATTTGTATTATAAGAGAAGAGGGAGAGAAGGAAATTAGATGTGATTTCATTGGTGTATAGGGCTTCTATATGAAGAAACTCTTTATCAATGTAGGCTGGAACCCTCTCTGCTGATGATAGCCTTATAGAGTGTCAGAGATGGGACTTGAACTCAGGTCTTTCTGACTATGAGGATGATCCTCTATCCAATACATTATAATATATATACATTATATATATATATACAATACACTACAGTGTATGCATACACATATAGAAATTATTGCAATAACTTCACAAGGAAAAAGAGTAGTGTAAGAAATGATAGACTTCAAGTCAAGAGACCTGGAAACAGATTTCTATTTCTTCTCCAGCTGCGTGATTTTAGGCAAAGAACCCTCCCCTAAGCTTAGTTCCCCCCTCCCCCCCAACAATATTTTATTTTCCCAAATATATGTAAAGATAGTTTTCAACATTCATTTTTGTAAAATTTTGTGTTCCAGATTTTTCTCCCTTTCTCCCTTGCCTCCCCCCTTCAAGACAACAAACAATCTGTTATAGGTTAAATATGTGCAGCTCTTTAAACATATTTCCATATTTTTCATGTTATACAAGAAAAATCAGACCAAAAGAGGAAAAAGCCACAAGAAAGAAAATAATATAACATACAAAAAAAAGGTAGTACAATGGTTTGACCCACATTCAGTCTCCATAGTTCTCTAGATGTGAAGGGCTTTTTCCATCCCTAATCTCTTGGAATTGCCTTGAATTACCACACTGTTGAGAAGAGCCAAGTCCATCACAGTTGATCAACACATAATCTTCTTGTTACTGTGTACAATGTTCTCTTGGCTCTGCTCACTTCAGCCAGCATCAGTTCAGGCTTTTCTTTCCAAGATTTTTTTAAATTGGCCTTTTCATCATTTCTTGTAGAACAATAAAATTCTATTACAATCATATACCTTAATTTATGTAGCCATTCCCCAACTGATGGGTATCCACTCAATTTCCAATTCCTTGCCAGTACAAAAAGCCAGCCTTAGTTTTTTAACATATGTGAAATAGAGGCAAAATATATCTGCCCTACCTGTGGTGACAGTCACATGAGAAAATATATTCAACAGCGCTTTGAAAACTGACAGGTGCTACACAAATGTTAGGGAGCATATGCCATGTCATGTGGTTTCTAAATCTTCCCCAGCAGATGAGTATAAATCCAACAGTTCTTCCAAGAGCCAATTCCGTAGTGAATTCTATTTGCCCCATTAGGTGGTTGCAGGTAGGTTTTGATAATGTGAGAATCATGAATCCTGTGATCTCATTTAAATTTACACTATACATGTCATTGGGCTGAACTAATGGTATATTTCAAATAATTATGTAATTTATGACTTTTGTATAGTTATAACCAGAATTATATATTTATATATTATATTACATATACTTTATTATTATATTATTTCATTAAGTTATTTTATTATATCATTTTACTTATAATATATCCTGTAGTCCCACTTAAATTCATATTACACATCCATTGGGTTGAGCTAATTATATATTTCATATAATTATGTAATTATAACCAGAATTATATATTTATATATTACATTCATATATTTTATTATTATACTATTTCATTTAATTATTTTATGTATAATATATCCTGCAGTCCCATTTAAATTCATATTCACATATCTATTGGGCAAACTAATGGTATGTTTCATATAATTATGTAATATATTACATTATTATATATTATATATAATTATATATATTATAATAAATATTTTATTTTATATTATAATATATGTTATATTATAATAAAGATATTACATTACATATATTTTATTATATTATTTCATTTATTATCATTTTATTTATGCTTATAATTACATTATTATATATACAGTAATATAGAATTATTAAATATTTATATCATTATAATCCTAATTATATAGATTATGACAGAATAATGCAAATAAATGGGAGCACTTCACGAGTTCATTGTTCTCATTAATCAGGACTTAGCAGTAGTGTGACCCTGGGCAATCACTTAATCTTTCTGATAATTTAGTTTTCTCATCTGTAAAATGGAGACATAATACTTGTAGTAGTATGTATTCCATAGGATAACTGAGAGAATCACATGAATTAGAGTAGGTAGAGTGCTTTGAAGAACATTTGTCTGTCTCCAGGTAGTGATAAAGAACTGGGGCAGGGTGCAGTTGCAGGGAGAATGAGTTACAGAGAAAAAGTAGAATTTTAAAATGCACATATTTTTCCGGGGAGTCTCGAGTTCCATTTTTTCCTCCGTTTGCAGAACAGCACATCCTAGAGGAGCTGGAAAAGCAGGCGGTCCTGGTGTACACCCCGTCCCGCAAGGTCAATGGCAAGCGGGTAGTCTGTTATGATGACCGCTACATTGTGAAGGTGGCCTATGAGAAGGACGGCGTCATCGTGTCCAACGACAACTATCGGGACCTCCAGAGCGAGAACCCGGAGTGGAAGTGGTTCATTGAGCAGAGACTCCTCATGTTCTCCTTCGTCAGTGACAAGTACGTGAGCAGCGTGGGGCAGCCCAGGGAGGGGGGGCTTCGTCCCTGAAGTCAGATCCAGCCACGGACACTTACTCCCTGGGGGTCTCAATGTCCTCATCCATAATAATCTGATAACAAGAGCATCTGCTTCCCAGCGTTGGGAAGAATCAAATGAGACAATGTTTGCAAAGTGCTTCTCATAGAGTCTGGCACATAGGAGGGGATAGAGAGCTCGAGTCAAAAAGGCCTGAATTCTGATGTGATCTCAGATCACTTCCTAGCTGTGAAACCCTGGACAGTCACTTAATCCTGCTTACCTCCCCAATATTTTTTTCCCTATAACTTTATTTTAGTAAAAGTGGTTCCTTCATAATCCTATATATCATATTATATTTATTGCATACATTTATAATATATATCAAATTTTATATTTATTTAATAACTATTAATATTTAATATAAATAAATAATAAATATTTATTTAACTAAATATTATATTATTATATATTGTATGCATTTAAAAATGTCATTTTGCAAAGGTCATCAGACCACCAAAGGGAATCACGACACTAACCAAATAAATACATGAATAAATGAAATAAGATGAGGAACCTCTGCTCGAAGGCAAGGCCTAGATTTTGAGAAATGAGAGCTACTCCTTTTGCAATGGCTCTCTGACCTCAGAGAGATATTGGGAATTTGGGGGATAAAACTCCCTCTGTGTATGTGGATCTATCCCCACTCTACAACTTAGCATCCTAGATCGTCTTGTCTTCCACAACCAGAGCCTAGATTTCATCCCTAATGAATGTCTTCCTCATTCCAAGCCTGGCTTTTTATCAGCGCCTCCTTGTTGCTTCATATTATTCATCGGTTGCTTATTCAAAGTGCTTTCTTCTCCACCCTGGTAAGGAGTATCCTTACATATCATGAAACTAGAGGAGCAGAGGGTTTAACAGTTACAGGGTGAGGTAGTGACCACAGCCGGGTTGGAAGGCAGGTTTTCTCGGACCAAATGCAGAGCTCTTTCTTTCGCACCACATTGTGCTTGTATTTCATGCTTCGGACTAGGAGATTAGAAGAACACTCTAGATGCGGTATAACGGCTCTCCGGGGATCCTGGAGTATTCAGAAACAAATTCAAAACCATTTCCAGAAAGCCTAGATTTCAGTAAAGCATCTGACAGAATCGTTCTTGTTGTCCTTGAGGATAAGAAGACACGAGGACCAGATGGGGGCTTTTCAAACTTTTTGTGCTCGTGATTTTTCGCTGAGAAAATTTTTACATGTATCTAGGTATATAAAACAGCCATACAACTGAAACATTTACTGGTCATAAATCTTAATCTCCTGACCCCCAGATTCAGTTATGGGAGCCCATATGGGATTGTCGTGACCCACAGTCTAAGAGACTAAGCCTGAATGGTAATCTAGTTAGGTAGACTCACAGGGCCATTGTTAACTCTGCGGTCTCTGGGAGAGTGCCCCAGGGATCTATCTGCCACTGGCCCTGTGATATTTTGTCTGTGATTTAGGGGAAGGCTCACTAGCTGCCCCGGCTTCCCCATGGGTGGGGAGGAGAGGGCTCATCATTATTTGGGTTGGGCTACTTCCCACAAGCCAGGGCGAGCCCAGTCTGGGAGGCCGGGTCAGTGAGGAAGGAGCTACCGGGCTGCTACTCCCCGCCTCTCCTTACCCCTCTGCCCTGGGCGCCCCCTTTGCCATAGGGCAGCTATTCAGTTGCTGTCAGGGGTAGTCAGGCTCTCTCCCTGTCCGCATGTGAGCAGCCAGAGGCTTCCACTGCCCAGTTTCAGCCCAGAGAGATCTGGCCCGTCTTACTGCTCCACGTGCCAGCAAATCCTCCCTGTTGCCTAACGAACCATGACGACTTCTGGCCTGGTGACAGCATCTGGGTTAGGGTCCAAGTCCGTCTGACAGCACTGATCCCTGTGCAGGACCTGTCATCTCCCTCGCTGCCAGGATGCCGTGCCCGCCTGCCCTCCCTGCCTGGGCGAGAAGGAACTGCCTCCCAGAGCCCTCGGCACGGCCTTCGCAAGCTCTTGGCACTCGTCCCCAGGGCCCAGGAGAGAAGAGAGTTCAGGAGGCAAAGCCTTTGGTCACTGAAAATAACCGTGGCAAGCCACTTCCCAGATTCTTGGCTAGGGCTCAACATCCAGAAGCTTTGTGTACAGTTGGTAGCCTGAGCAACTAGAGTCCAACATAGGCCTCCAGGCCTGGGATGATCTATAGAGTGGTTCCCATGGACTCCTTGGAGAGGAATTTCAATCTGAACTGTATTGTGTTTTTTAAAAACTTATTTGGAATTCATAACCCACCTGACTCAGCTTTTCCTAAACAGGAAATGTGCTCTGGGGACAAATTTGCATTCACCCGGACAGTAGGGAGAGGTTCCCATCTGTTGTAATTCATTCTGCCTTTGAGAGGTGATTGCTGAGAGTATATATTATTGCCTGGGTGCAGATAGGGAGAAGTCAACTTCCCCATTTGGCTGTGCAAGCGAGCTGTGAACATTCAAATCAGGGGCTACTGAGCCAGTAAATATGAAAAGCTCAAACCAGATGGAAAAAAGTGGAGGAGGTAAAGCCATCCTCCAGGCAGAAGATTCAGTCATGCTGGACATGTCTTCCCCTTTGTCTACTTTGTATTTCAACCGAATCTCTTACTTAATGGTCCCCAAATATGCCATGAATTTTTCCTGTTTCTGGGTCTTTCCTCAAGTTCTTCTTCCATTTGTCACCCCCTTCTGCTCTCCCTCCAACTCATTAACTGAGATTCAGTCAGGGTCAGTATTTGAGTGTCTGCTGTGTGCTCAGAACTATAGGCAATATAAGAAAAAAACAATACCCGACTCCCAGTGTTTGGTTGATTACAGGAGTTTGGAAATGTGAACCTTGTCAAAGCTCTTGGAGATTATGCTTGGGTAGAGTCAAAAGATTTGGATCCTGGGCCTGACTCGTTCCTAATTGGGCAAGTTAAGTGTTGGACCTCAGTTTCCTCATCTGTAAAAGGAGTTTAGACTAGATTTTCAAGGTCCTTCCTGTTTTTAACATTCAATGAATCTATAACCCAATCAAATGACTTTTGGGGGGAAGCTACCTTTTGTTAGCCCCAAGCTCTGAATTACCAAGGCCCCAGAGCTTGTGGTTTAGAACCTCTGAGAAGAATTGACTTACTTTTTCCATTACTCACAGATGGTGTCTATTGAAACCACCAATTCATTAGCTTTTAGAAAGGTCTCTTGTTGCTTTCTGAGACTTAATATGTCACCCCCACTGGCCAGGGCCCTCCACACACCCACATCTATCCCTATGGCAGGCAGGGACCTCTCCCCTAGGGACCTCAGTACTCGAGGTGTAAGGGACATGTCTTCTTTCCATGGTCTCACTTTGTTTGAGATGAATAAAAGTGGCAAAAGGAAGGTAGCCAGTCCCCCAGGGGCTGCTGTTGGGGGATTTATCCTAGTTTGCTTCTGTCATGTTAAAAGGTTGGGGATGTCCGACAGAAATAACTACAATAATGATCACAGTTCTATTACACTTCCAGGAATATGCATAAAACTCACAACCGGTGAGAAAGAGAGCACAAAAAGAGCCCCCCATTTTCCAAAATGTAAACTATGAGGCTCAGAAAAGTAGCGATTTGGCCATGATTACGATTACATGGCTAGCACTGGACTTGGACACAGGTTTTCTGCCTGTCCTTTTATTATCCCTTCTTCCACCAAAGTAGACTAGTTAGTGGTCCCCAAATGGGGCATCTGTTTTCCCATTTCTGGATCTTTGTTTATGTTCTTTTATTTTTCTCCCTGCACCCTTTTTTTCCTGCAAGGCAATTGAGAAAGTTCAGGGTCATACAGTTAGGAAGTGTTAAGGTTCTGATTGAATTCAGGTCCTCCTGACTCCAGGGCTGGTGCTCTTATGTTGTTCTTCTGCATCCTATTCTACCTGTCATCATTTTATCTTATCCTTCAGAGTCTAGAGTCACTTTTTCCTCTTCCATGAAGCTTTCCCTGATTTTCTCACCTTTTCCCCTTCACCAGCCAGAAGTGATGTTTCCCTCCTTGGTCTTCCTATAGCCCTTCCCTCTTTCCCTAGAACTCTTCTTCCCTGTTCCCCCATATCATAGTTAGTTGTTGTTCTTTTAATTAAAGCTTTTTTATTTTCAAAACATTTACATGAATAATTTTTCAATATTGACCCTTACAAAACCTCGTGTTCCAAAGTTTCCTCTCCTTCTCCCCAACCCTTCCCCTCGATGGCAGGTAATCCAATTTATATTAAACATATCATAGATGTTTGTGTCCAAATATTATTTCTTCTGGTAACAGAGATTGAAACCAGTTCAAAAGGCAGAAAACCTGTGTCCAAGTCCAGTGCTAGCCATGTGATCATCACAAAATCGCTACTTTTCTGAGCCTCATCGTTTACATTTTGGAAAATGGGGGGCTCTTTTTGTGCTCTCTTTCTCACCGGTTGTGAGTTTTATGCATATTACTGGAAGTGTAATAGAACTGTGATCATTATTGTTGTTATTTCTGTCAGACATCCCCAACCCTTCAGCACAGACAGAAGCAAACTAGGATAAATCCCCCAAGAGCAGCCCCTGGGGGACCAGCGACCTTCCTTTTGCCACTTTTATTCATCTCAGACAAAGTGAGACCATTATGCCTGGTACTGTGCTTTACACACACCTGCTTTACAGGTTGGTAGTAAGGAAAGAAAAACAAAGCCTTAAAAGGCTAGCGAGATGGGGATTGTTTTCAATAATAATAAAGTGTTCCTTCAGAATCTTTGAAACATTTTGTCAAGGAATAAGCCACTGATCCTGTTTCTGTGGGGATGACCACTCTCTTTTTTTTCCAGATTCATGCCTCCTGATGATCCTTTGGGCCGCCATGGACCAACTCTTAGTAACTTCCTTAGCAAAAAGCCAAAGCTTCCACAGGCCTCCTGGCAGCACTGCCCCTATGGTAGGTCTTGCCCCTTGTTTCCTCTGATTGGTTCAGGGACTATTTTTTTGGATGAAGTTTGTCTTCCCAGGCTTTTCTTTCGGTATTCCTTTTCCCTATTCATCATCTTGCACTGAGACTGTCCCCTCCTCCTTTTCCTCCCTCAATCTTCCCCCAACTGCTTTTTGTTGTCTCTTGTCATGGAGGAAAGAGATATTGATGAACTTTTACCTATAAAAGTGGGTCCCTCTTAATGGGTCCCTCTCTCAGAAATAGGTATTTGTGAAGAAAGCTTCATGGAGAAGGTAATGGTTAGCACTAATTATGGGGCGAATTTCCAGTATCTGCAGCTACTTGCAGAGCGATCATTTCCAGGAAGGGTCCATGCTGACCATATTGGGTTTGTAGGGGAGGCCTTTCCATTGAACTTCAGATTATATCCCAGAAGCAACTGCCACTCAATCAGTCAATAAATCAGCAAGTATGTATTAGATGCCTCCTGTGTTCCAGAAGGTAGCTAGGCCACACACAGTTGATAGAGCTCCACTCCTAGCAAGGAAAACCAGGGTTCAAATCCAGTCTCAGACACTTACTAGCTATGTGAACCTGAGCAAGTCGCTTAATCCTGTTTGCCTCCATTTCCTCATATGTAAAATGAGCTGGAGAAGGATATAGCAAATCATTTTAGTATCATTGCCCAGAAATCTCCCCCTCCCAGTGTCATAAAGACCTGGACATGACTGAAAGTGACTGGGGGAAATGTTCCGCACTAATGCATTGTGGGTGGACTTGTGAACTGATCTAGCCATTCTGGAGAGCAATTTGGAACTGTGCCCAAAGGACCATAAAACTGCATACCCTTTGATCCAGCAGTGTCTCTATTGGGATTGCATCCCAAAGAAATCATAAAAGAGGGGAAAGGACCCACATGTACAAAAATGTTTGTAGCAGCTCTTTTTGTGGTGGCAAAAAACTGAAAATAGAGTGGATGCCCACTAATTAGGGAGTAGCTGAAAAGTTATGGGTTTATGGATATAATTATTGTTCAATAAGAAATGATGAGCAGGCTGATTTCAGAAAAGCCTGCAAAGACTTATATGAACTGAAGCTGAGTGAAGTGAGCAGAACCAAGAGAACATTGTACACAGTAACAGCAAGATTATGTGATGATGAACTATGTTACTTAGCTCTCAACAATACAGTGATCCAAAACAATTCCAATAGACTTGGTCTGGGAAATGACATCTGCACCTAAAGAGAGAACTATGAAAACAATGAGGTTAAAGAATACTATCTTGACCTTTTTTTGTTTGTTTTCTCTTTACTGTAGTTTTTCCCTTTTGTTCTGATTTTTCTTTCACAATAGGAATAATGTGAAAATATGTTTAAAATGATTGTACATGCATAACCTCTATTAGATTGCTTGTTGTCTTGGGGAAGGGAGTAGGCAAGGGAGGAAAGGAGAAAAAAATTAGAATTCAAAAATCTTATAAAAATGAATATTGAAAACTACTTTATATGTAACTGGAAAAATAAAATGGTATTTAAAGAAAAGTTCCAGTTACCAGACACTATGTTAGATGCTAGGAATACAAAGATGAAAAAAAAATGACAACATAAAAAATAATCTTTGCCCTCAAGGAGCTTACATTCTGTAGGAGAAAGCAATTTGTGCCTGTAAAAGGATATATCAAATATATTGAAATTAAATACAAGATAATTTCAGTAGGCAGGTTATAGTATCAGGCTTGATCCTGTTTGTCAGGGGTCACAGACCCAGGGGGAATATCTCTTTCCATGGCACCTTACTCACTTGATTATGACCACCCCAAGTCCTTAGGCAGGGAGAACAGGATGACTGATGGACCCGTCTCTTTGGTCCGGGTGTGTTTTAAGACAGTCCTCCTCCCAAGGCCTCCTCACATGCAGATGGCCAGTTCTACTAAGTCCGGGTCTCCCTGTCACAGCCACAGTGCCTGTAGTGTACTAGGGGAAGAGAGCTGTAATTATTCGCTCACCCCTAGGGCTGGGCTGACTTGGGGAAGGGGAATTGCGCTCCAGTTCACAGGACTTGCCCCACTGTGGGAAGATTCAAGATCTGCAGTATCAAACAAGGGGACAAGGCAATGAAAGGGGCTAACTCAGAGCAGCAGTAAAAGAACCGACTCCACCTTACAAGGATCCTTTTGCAGGCTGACTCTTGTGCTTCCCCCTTTGCAGGCAGGAAGTGTACCTATGGCAGTAAGTGCAAATTCTACCACCCGGAGAGACTGCATCAGGTCCAGCTGTCAGTGGCGGATGAGCTTCGAGCCAAAACCAGGGCCTTGCCGGGCTCCGAGGAGGAGCCACGGAAGCCGGGGCCGGTTCCCCCCCTGACTCCCCCCAGCCTGAGCCCGGAATCCCCGTGGAGTCCCACAGGCAGCATCAGCAGCTGCAGTAGCTTTAGTAACAGCAGCCCGGGCTCCAGTGGGACGGAGGGGAGAGGTCCTTCTGTGGACAGGAGCCTCAGGGGAACTCTGGCCCGGAGCTGGGAGGACTGTGCTCCAGGCCGGTGGGACCCCGCACGCGGCTTTCCGCTCAGCCCCCCAGCAGGGGAGATCCGCTTCCTGGAGGGCCAGCTCTCCAGACTGGCAATTGGTGAGGATTCCTATGGTCCTGGCTCGCACGGCGGCCTCGGAAGTGCCGGGATTCGGGGCTGGATGCACACCTTATACCAAGGCTGCAACCTCCGTCATTCCAACTGCCGCGACCCCTTCCAGCCCCATCAGCACAGCACGGACTGTGGCTGCTTGCACAGCCACCATTTCCAGGAAGGGGCCCTGCCCACTGCATATGCTGGTAGCCCCCTGACGGGCAGAGGGTCTTACCATCCTGGTTCTGGGGAGCCGGACCCGGCCCTGCCGGGGACTTTTGTCCCTAGTGACCGTCCATCCGCAGCAGATCTGCAGCAAACCCAACAGCAGACTGTCCCCCAGGCTCCCACCCGGGATCCATTTCCCCATCCCACCCACACCAACGAGACCTGGGGAACAGGGCAAGCTCAGAAACCGCCGCCCGCTCCATCTTTTAGGGGGGACTCCAGCTGGAGGAGCCAGCCCTTTAGGAGAGTGGAGAGTTATCCACACTCCCCTGAATATAAAGGCCGGGCCCCGGGGTCAGCCAGTGCAGAGCGAGCCCGCGTCCGGACAGCCCTCTATAACATCTTCCCCCAGGGTGAGGTGGACCAAGTCATGTCCTTATTTCCAGACCTGGTGGATATCACCAGTCTAATATTACTCATTGAGAAAAACCGTCGGCTTTGTCCGTGAGCTGGAAACCCATGAGAAAGCTGTGGAGCCTCTGCCGGTGACATCCCTAGAATCCTTTTGACTCCGGAGGCTGGACTGCAAACCCACTGAAAGCAACTGTTGTAATGACAGCCGGGCCCCTTGGCTCTAGGCAGGGCGATAGCCAAGCTTTCCCATTGCTCATGGAGATCAGGTCAGGGATGACCAGGAAGGACGTCCCATTGTTTAGTTTGCAGGCCTCCTGTGGCCGTTTGCCTGCTTCCTGAATGGCGGTCACAGAATCTCAAATCGGGAAGGTCCTGAGCAAGAATCCAAACGGGATAAACTATTTTGGGGGGAGGGGAGGAGGCAATCAATGTCAAGTGCCTTGGGTCACTGTCTGAGGCTGAATTTGAACTTGGGTGGCTCTGACTGTAGGGCTGGTACTCTATGATGCCCTCAGTGCCCCCAGGATTTCCTATTAAAGCAATCTCAACAGACAGACATTCAGATTTTGCTTGAAGATTTCCATTGTAGAGAGAAGGAGGAAGGAACTCACTACTTCTCAAAGCATCCCATTCCACTTTGAAATGAAATAAATTTGGAATAGATTTTCTTGTAAGGAAGTTTGTGGTTGTTGGGTTTTCTTTCTTTCTTCTTTCTTTCTTTTTTAAAAATTATTTCTATCCTTTTCTCTTGGTCCCATAGGGCCAAAAAGAATAAATCTAATCCAAGTATTCTTTACTTGGGGTCTGTGAACTTAAATTTTTTTTGATAATTATTTAAATATAATGGTCATTATTTAATTTTATGCATTTAAATAAAAACATCATTTTGAGGGGATATTTCTATACTTCACTGGCCAGCCAAAAGGATCTATGATACAATAAAGATTAAGAACCTTTGATCTAGTCCCTCTTCCATATGACAGCCCTTAAATACATGAAGATAGATATCGAATAAGAGCATAGGATTTGAGCTAAAAGGGATTTTAGAGTCTATCAAGTCTCATTTTACATATGAGGAAACTGAGGCACAAAGCAGTTAAAGTTCCCAAGTTCACATTTGTAGAAGGGCAAGTGCCAGACTTCCAATCCAAGGCACCTGACACCAGAACCATCACTTTCCACTAAACCATGCTGCCTCAGTGTCCTCCTCTAAGACTTTTCCCTTATTCCTAAAATCTTATGACATGACTTTTCAAGCTTTAATCATCCTGGTTGCCTTTTTCCAGGCAAGTTCCAACTTTTCTATGTTGTTCTTAAAATATGGCACCCATCACTGAACACACAGCCTTCTACATGAAATCTGGCTAGGGCAGGGAACAGAAACATCATTCCCTCCCTCATTTGCAACATTCGCTTTTACTCTAACTCTTAGTAGCATATCATTAGGAGATAATGATATTCTACCTCCTTTTACCTAAAGGGGAAATAAAACTCTGGATAGATCAGAGTTCAAATTTGGCTTCAGACCCTTAACTGGTTGTGTGAATCTGCAAGTCATTTACTCTTTCTTGGCTTCAGTCTCTTCATCTGTAAAATGGGGATAATAATAGCTCCTATCTCCCAGGGGTTATTGTGAGAAATAAAGGTGATCAAAAGTTTAAAGTGCTTTACAAACCTTCAATTGCGGGACAAATGCTAACCATTACTTTTTTGTCTACTACATCAACCTGTTGGATGATACTGAATTCACAGGCCACAGTGATTTTGCTACCCATCTGAAGATGAGCACAGGCCAAATCCCATTCCAACAGACATTAAGAGTTGGTCCAGATGTTTTTCTTGCCCTGGAATCTTATTTTTATTAAATAGCATTTTAATTGTACTGAGATTCTACTTTATTTGTTATTTTCTTGTAACAGGTGACTGACTTCTAAGCCTTCTCTCTGGGTGAAATCCCAAGTTCTTTCACTTTTTTCCATTTTAGCCAGTTACTCACTTTGTTTCCCTATGACTTCATAGCTCTCTGGCTTTCAGTGTCCTTGCCTCTAAAATGGGAAAAGGGGAGATTGGATTGGGTAGCCTTTAAGATTTCATGATTCTATGACCCTCCTGAACTTAGCACAGTGCCAGGCACATCTGTTCTAAATAAATACAAGGTTGATTGATTGGTGCAGTGAGAGGGTAACCTGTATTTGCAGACTTTCTGTATTTCTATGTTTCTACATTAAACACTCATATTCAAAGTTGGCTTCACATTCAGATCAGATCAGAGCCAGTGATTTTTATTTTTCACAGCACCTTTTGCTAGAGTACTGTATAAAGTTCTTCCCATCTTCTATGTTCTTTCCCACACCAGTAATGGGCCCAAACAGTATGAGTAAGCAGATGAAACCCCATTTACAGCAGAGGTCCAGCGGATTACTCACGAACTGTTAGGTACATCAGACTAAACCAACTGCTCTAGATATAGCCCTTTGGAGCTCTTTGTTATCATCCTACAATTACCTTTTATACTGGGGAGAAAAAAGGGCCACCTCAGATCTCACCCATAAAAAATAAAGCAGCGTTCTCCGCTTCTGCCCTGAGAGGCGGCCACAAGCACAAGGCAAGGACTACCTTTGTCCAAGGAGCCTCTTACGGGCCCCAGTTTGCTTTCAGCAGATGTTTCATCCAGTCCAAAGTTTCTTGGGTAAGACACAGCCCTGACAAGATGGGCACATCCACAGCAACAGGTAAGTTCCCTTCCCATTGCTCGAGACTTGAAACTTTGTAGGTTCTAGTTTCCGAAGGAGATTAGCTCTAGGGTAATATGCAGGCACAAAGGACAGTTCATTCACATTTGTTGTTATGGGACTGGTGTTCATGGTAACTACAGTATTTACTAAAAAAAAAAAAAATCTGTTTCCCAGATCTATTTCTCTTTTATGAATCCTGTGAATATAAGTAGTTGTAAAATACTGTGATGTGATGTTGTATCACCCTGTTAGCAAAATTTTGAGTCTGATCTCTTGGCATTTAAAAGCACATCATTTTTATGAGTCTGGTTTGAGTCAGAATTGACTCCCCCATCTTTCTATTCTACCTAAATAAAAAAAATCTGACTTGTAGACATGCATCCAGTTTACATTGTTATTTGGGAACTGGCTGAAAGAGAATACAAGATTGTATTTTATATTGTATATTTTATATTATATATACAAATCATATTTATGTTGTCTATAAAGAAAAAAATCAGTTCAGTAGAGCAAAAAGCCCTCCTTTCCTCATGTAGGTGTCAAAATCACACAAGACTGCTTAAAAGTTACAACAACAGTGAACTTGCTGATCCATTACTATTAAACAGGAAGGTAGGATGCTCCTCATTGAGTCCAATCATTGAGTCTAAAGAAGGGATCCGTATGATCAGGGATTCTTAACCTGAAACTTGTGGATAGATGTCAAGGGGCATATGAGTTTGAATGGGAAAAATTAGACCTTTACAGTTATCCCTTCCACATTGTGACTTTTCCCCTTGTAGTTTTAATAAATTGCAACTCAGCATAAAAAATTAAATGAGAATGTTGGCGGAGTTTTGTGGAAGCTGCAGACAACAAGTAAAGGCCAGCAGATGACACAGACCAAGCTTAGAAACTCAAAAATGCATAAAATATATGTTAGTTTGAAGGGAGTGCCAAAAAATTTTACATGGATTTTCCCAGATCACAAGGGCACTACATTCCTAATCTCAGCGATGTGAAAGGGATAACTATTTCAATATAACTTTTTCTTTGCAATCCTATTTATTTTGTTCATTTAAAAACATTTTTCTGAGAAGGATTCTATAGGATTTATCAGACTGCAAGAGAGGTCCATGAAACAAACCTCTTAAGAACTCCTGCCAAAAATGGTGAGGTTCCTGAGCTGCTCCTTTTTTTGTGGGTGGTACCATGTTAATTGTATCAAATCCTGGAACAAATGAGCAAAGACTGCCTATTCTTTGAACTATGAGATATAATTGGATGCCCAACCTCTAATACTCATCTTTTAGTATGTTTATCCTAGCCAGACAATGCCATGATTTGAACCCCCAAACTAAGGAACAACTGAAGCAAGTTGGATTGCGTTGGGGAAATGACAAAGTTCTTTAAATCACTCCAAGATTCTCTTTGGAACAAAAGCCCATCTTTTTAATACCAGCATTCTTCAGGCAATGCTCTAGTTATGGGACACTAAGGTTTCTAAAGAACTGAAATTGAGGATTACCCCCAAAGGGCAATGGAGTGGTGCATGGTGGGTTGCAGGTTGCAACAAGTTACAAACAGGACATTATGAAGAAGTACTGTGAAGGAAGCTATCAAATATATTTTTGAGTCAAAAAGAATTGGGGTTGATTATGTGGAAAGTAGATAGCCATCCTGTGTGTTTTACTGGAATATTATCAACGTATGAAAATTTAGGAAGATCCTCAGCAGGATGAGTGGTCCCCTTGTGGTGAATTTATAGGAACATAAGACCAAAAGTCATATAGGGCAAGCAAGCATGAAGAGTTTGTGATCACCATCATAGTGTAAGGAAACACCTACATCTTGAGTTCATAAATCCATTAGAGAATTAGGCAGCTTCAGGAGCAGTGTATTTGTTCTTCTGAGATAAATATTGTGAAGGAAATTTAATTTTGTTTGTTTTTTTTCCTCTTGAACTAAATAAGAAACTATTCATAGATTTATAGAATCTAGAATCAGAGATCATCCCCATTTTACAGGCCAGGAAACCGAGACCAAGTGGCCCATGCAAGCTCACACAGGTAAGTAAATCAGTCAGAACTCAAAGCCAGGTCCTACCATTTAGATTTAGATTTAGAGTTGGGAGGGACCTCAGAGGCATTCTAGTCTAATCCCCTAATTTTAATCGGGAGAAAACTGTGGCCCATAGGAGTCTGCTGCAGACTATAGGTAATTAATCATAACAGGTAAATATAGATCAGAGACAGGCTTTGAATCTGATCTTCTGATTTAAAATCCAATGCACATTACATGACTTTTTAGCTTTCTGGCCTGCTTATTGCACAGCTGCTTTGGGTTAGAAATAGTGAAACTGTTTCTTTTGAGGAGGACTTTGTTGTTTTGGGATTTTTTTTGTGGGAGGAGGAGAAGAGAGGACCCCTGGTCAGCAAAAAGTACCATTTTCCTATTGTTATTGTTGTTCAATTGTTTTTCAGTCACAGTGATCCCATTTGGGGTTTTCTTTTCCAGTATCATTTTTTCAATAAATGGAATTGACCCTTACCTCAGTTTCATGTGATTTATTAGTTAATTAGCTAGGCTATCAAGGAGCATTTATTAAGCCCTCATTATTGTTATTGGTCTTTTGTTCTGGAACAGACCAGCAGAATAACAAGGGTGATTTGCCCTTAAATGAGGCAGGACTGTGCAGTCATGAATCTCACTCTTTCCTCCAGGGTCACTGGAATCCAGCGGCAAGACCTAGGTCAGGATGACTGGGAATGGGATGCTGGGAAAGACCTCGGCCTTTGTCTATAACATATCCTTTGATGATCCATACAAAGTGGATTCAGGTTTAGAGGGAACGTGTATAGCAAAGGGGGTAACTCAGAGCTCTTGGAAGTCCCTTTACTGTAAACTCCCTTTTTTTATAGGATACTCATGAATTTCCAGTACAGTCCTTGTAGAACTTTCAATATATCTTTTTTTTTTTTTTTTTTTTTTTTTTTTTTTACTGAATCCATCTATCCTTGATTCCTGCTGCACTGAGAGGCACTGTGTCCTGGGGATACTGCTAGGATCTGATGAAAGGTCCCAATCCTTTGGTCCTTTAGGTTCCTATCTAGGTAGGGAGAAGATGGAGACTGAGACACTGTCCTTCCTCATTCTTATTCACAAGCAGTTCTTTCCTAGGGGCTTGAAAGAAACTTCTAAGTATTTGAATCCTGGATTCTGAGCTTCTTGGTTTTATACAAGCCCCCAAAGGCATGATCAAGTAGATTAACCAAGTTGAAAAGAGCTTTTGTTACACCTGTTAGCCAAGGCATGAAGTCTTGTCTACACCTTGTTCACACCTCTGATTGATTTCATTGATATATCTTCTCACCTGAGAAAAGATTGAGGGCATAATATCTTACATTAAATGGTGTAGGTAAGCAAGGTAAGTAAGTAAATGAGATGGCAATAGTTCTCTAGGTGTCCTCCCTCTTCCCTTACAATACTGGGACATAGCTATGTGATGTAGTGACTAGATGCTGGACCAAGAGTCAGAAAAACCTGACTTCAAATCTAGCCTTGGACATTCACTAGCTGTGTGACCCCAGAAAGTCACTTAATTTCTGTTTGCCTCAGGTCTCTCATCTGTAAAATGGGGATAATAAAAGCACCTACCTTCCAGAGGTAGGTTGTAATGATCAAATGATATAGCTGTAAAACACTTAGCACAGTGCTTGACATATAAAAGGCACTATATAAATATTAGCTACTGTTATAATTATTATTCCTTGCTGATATATTTGGGTTTCTAGAACCTACTTGGATCTATATTTCGAAACCATTGCTCATCAGCTTCTGCTTTTCACTCTTTCTAACCTAACCAGAATTAAGGATTAGATATTATAGTAAAATTAAATGATATTTACTTAAAATAAGTTAACAACAATAATTGTAAAGTTAATACTTTACAATTTGTAAAAGGTTTACCATATGTTATCACATGTGATCCTTCCAACAACTCTATGAGATAGGGCATAGCATTATGCTCATTTCATAGAGAAAAGAACTGAAGAAGAGGAAAGTTATCTTTGGAATCATACACCTTATAAGTATAGACTAGGTATATGATTTGAACCAAGTCTTCCTACCAAACCAAACATTTCCAATTTGAGTATGATACTACCTCTTATGACAACAAATTAAAATAAGAAACAGGTGCTGTATTATCCATTTCCCAAAACTACCTTCTCCTCCACCTCCAGTCCTCAGAGGGTAAGAATTCTTTACTTTCGACTTGTCTGTTAAAGTAGTTTCCCCTTAAGATTTCATGCCATTTAGCTAATCCTCTAGTAAATATGTCTGTCTGGACATCTTGATTCAATCAAAATATTTCAACTAGGTGTAAGAAGAAATCTGTTTGGCTTGGTTGGTTGTATTTGGAAGTGCCCTGTGGGTCTTGTATAAAAAACAGCAAGCTAATTTAGAATAGAGAATTCGAATATCTAGAAGTCTTCAAGCAAGTTCCTGAGAGGGAATTACTTGGGCAGGGAGGAGAAGGAATGGAAAGAAAGAAGGGGACAGCCATTCAGCCTCTTGATCTACCTCTTTGATGGGAGGAAGATCTATAAGATCAGAAGATGTAAGACAAATTTTTGTCTCTTGTAAATTGGTTTGTACTTTTTTGATCATGCATCCTTATCAGTAAAAAAAATTTTTTTAAACATGCGCCCCATATGCAAATATGTACTTATAAGTTATATATATGTACTACTATACTAATAATTATACCTATTATACAAAGACAAACATTTTAAAAGGATAAGAGAAAAGTGAAATGATAACTGCTTTTAGAATCATCAGGGAAACCACCGAATTTTACTAAATAGGAAAGTGACATATTACTGAGTTTTAGGAGAATCACCAACTTGACAATTGTGTGGAAGACAAATTGGAGAAAAAAAAGAGAGGCGACAAGGAGTCTATGAGGAAGTTATTGCAGAAGTACAGATAAGAGGAGATACATATTAGAGTGTGGTTGTGTAAATGGAGAAAGGGAGATGTTGTAGGGGTAGAAAAGACAAAGTGTGACAAGTGGTTGAATAAATGGAGTGAGGGAGGATGAGCAGGAGATAGTGACAAGAAGTTTATGAAAGTGGGAATCATAGTGTTCTAGATATTCATAAAAAAGTTTGGAAGAAGAATGAGTTTTGGGGAAAAGACTATGTAATGAAAGCTTTGTTCTCTTATAACCCATTTATACCTGCTTGTCTTACACTGTTCACATTAAAGCCCCCAAAATGAAAATAGAGAAACAGTGTTCTTCCTTACCACCCATTATTATAGAGCATAGACTCCTCTGAAAGGGGATTCTGCTGCAGTCACAAAGTGATTTGGGAATGGTTGGGATTGTGGGATGGGGTTCCCCAATGGTACCTAGGCAGCTACTGCTGTGGCCACTTGGATAGGAAAGGAATCTGTTTATAATTCCCCTGATGGACCAGAGGATGGACTGTTTCCTTAATCAGAATGAGCAAGTTAAAATAATTTGGTTTTATCTGGATGAAATTCTGCTTCCTAAAATAGCATATATATGGTTAAAATGAGCAGTTTTAGCTCTTAAAAATTTATTTTTCACAGAACCAGTTCCTGGGATAGGCAAATAGAGACATGACCTGTTTGGAAAGTAAGTAGCATAAACTTTAATTTGTGTTCTTACATTACAAAGAAACCTTGTTATGTAATGGAAATTATACTGGACTGAGAGTAATGTTTTAGTTTTGCTGTTTAGTAGCAGTTTGACCCTGGGCAAGCTACTTCAAGTTTCCAAGTCTCACTTTCCTTAACTATAAACTGGGAAAAGAATGAAATGACCACTAATGTCTCTTCTACCTTCCATGATTTGATTAGTATAAATTGGTTGTTGTTATCACATGGATACTTAGGGGATACCAATAGGTCATTATCTTAGCCTAGACTTCAAACTTCCTTTGTTTAAGCCCAAATTTCAGTCTTTTACTTAAGGCTCTTTATAATCTGGCTCCAGTTCACTGATCTATTCATTAACTCTCTACTGATTATCGAGGTTAAGAATAAGGAGGCAGTCTAGCATAGTGGATAAAATAGTAACTTTGGAGTCAGGATGATCTGAGCTCAAATTCTATTTTCCACCAGGTTGGTCCTGAGGGACAAGTCTTAATGTCTGTTATACATCATTAAGGCTAATTGGAGCCATTATCACTTGGCCAAAGGCACTTTTTGCCAGCACTAAATTTAGCTTCATAAGCGTGTAAGTAAAAGAGGAAGTAATAATGGCTCAGTCCTTGGCCCTGAAGTTCATTCCTTAGGCCCACATTTGTCAGCTTTCCTACTTAGCTTTACAGAATCTCAGTTTCCTTATCTGTAAAATAGGGATAACAATAAAATGTAATATTATAAGGATCAAAAGAGAGGATTTTAGTAAAGCATTTTAGTCTTTATAGAATTTTTTAAAAAATAAATTAGTTTTATTATTATAACCAGATTCTTGTTCATGTCAGAGCCATAAGAATAAGAAGGTATAGATGGATTTGTTCTGCACTATTGGAAGGAACCCCAACACTGATAAAGTAGGACAGATAAGGAAGCACAGTAAGCCTGACTCTTGTGGAACAAAGCATGTTCCAGGGTACTGACTTCTTTGGGTGGAGATAGCTGTAGTCTCACAATCTCACTTTGTCCCTGAGACAACTGTGGTCTTCAGGCCAAATCTTATGGTCTTTTAATAGTGCAGAGATCAACTTCTCTTGGCCATCACCTTCAGATTCTCTTCAACATAGTGTCTACCTTCCACAAACTGACTTCTTGCCAACTCCTATTGTGATGAATCCCAGACAGGCCTTTCCCTTCCTCTTCCCTCTGTGGCCAAACTTCTAATCAATTTGCTTCTATTGCATTTCCCAAAGACTGGATGTCTCTTTTCTTCCCTCTTTATTTTTATACTTGCTTCAAGGTGTGGGTTAAGTCCACCTGCTTCTGTGAAGTCTTTACTTATAACCACAATGTCCCCAGCTAATTTTATAAACCTTTTGTTATCTGGACACTTAGACTGTCTTACATTGTTATTATCTTTGAATACTCTACTTAGATACTTGTAATTGTCTTTCATCTTATAGTGTGGGTCTTTCTCTAACAATGCACATCAAAATCCATCCATATCTTATCCTGTGTGACTCTGACCTCTTAGTAAGAATACATATATATGACTATGGGTGATGAATTGCAAATCCAAAAATCAAATCCTGGTGCTATCATTTTCTGTTTATGTATCTTTGGGCAAACTGCTTAATTCCTCTGAGAATCAATTTCCTTATCTAGAAAGTCCTTTCCAATTTTTAGGTCTATAATCCATACTTTTAAATAAAATTTTATGTATTTTTTTAATACACATTGCTTTATGAATCATGTTGTGAGAGAAAAATCAGAACAAAAGGGAAAAACCTTGGGAGAGAATAAAAAACAGAAAAAAAGGTGTGAATATGGCATGTGTTGATTTACATTCAATCTTCATAGTTCTTTTTCTGAATGCAGGAGGCATTTTCTGTTCAAAGTCTATTGGGATTACTCTGCATCAGTGAATTGAATTACTGAGAAGAACCAAATCTTTCATAGTTGAGCATCACACATTCTTGCTGTTACTGTGTACAATGTATTTCTGGTTCTGCTTGTTTTGCTCGGCTTCAGTTTGTGTAAATCTTTTCAAGCCTTTTTTAAAACCAGCTCATTCATCATTTTTAATAGAACAATTACATTCCATTATCTTCATGTACCACAATTTATTTAGCCATTCCCCAATTGATGGGCATTTATTCATTTTCCAATTCTTTGCTATCACAAAAAGAGCTGCTATAAATATTTTTGCACATGTGGGTCTTTTCCCCTCATTTATGATTTCCTTGGGATACAGATCCAGTGGTGGCAGTGCTGGATCAAAGGGTATGCACAGTTTTATAGCCCTTCGGGCATAGTTCGAAATTGTTCTCCAGAATGGTTGGATCGTTTCATAACTCCACCAACAATGAATTAATGTCCCACTTTCCCCACATCTCCTTATAAGCCATACTTAATGTTAGAGTTTAAGAAGACCTTAGAGATAATTTTAATCTCTTTTTTTCATTTTATGGATGAGAAAAAAAGAGTCAGAAGGAAGTAATTTTTCTTCCCAAGGTAATAGTGGTACTTTGTTAGAGTTCAGGACCTAGACCCCTTTATCCTCATTATGTCGATGTCCCCATATGTCGATGAACTTTATCTCCCCCAAATTGTAAGCTCTTGAGGTAAAAAATTGTCTTGTAGCATTTTCCATGTACTACACACTTGATGAGTATTGTCTGGAAATGATTTAGACATGATTAAAAAATAGAGAAGAAAATAAGTAGCTAAATTTGTTCTCCAATATTCATTGTTTATTAATTGAAAACCTGAAGTCCTGAGAATTCTCACCAGGATTCTTACTGCAAATACTCATTATTTGGCAGTCCTAGGGCTTTACACCTATTGATCTCAAACTAATTAGGCATCCAAAATCCAAGGTGTAACGTTTCTACAATCAAAAAATGGAGTCCAAACCTCAGGCTCTATTGGAAATAGGCTAGGTACTGTTCTACCAGGTGTACTTACTCTTCTCCAATTCTGACCTTGAGAAGCAAGTCTTTATGTTTATTACATAGACCTTGGAAGCTGATTGAGGCTATTATTGCTTGGCTGTAACCACTTTGCATCAGCATTCAATTCACTTGTATAACCCTAAAAGTAAAACAGGAAGCAAGAGCTGTATTAGCTTGCTGGGATTCAGTCCTTAACCTCCTATTCATCCCATTTCCTTGGCAGATAAAGGGTAAGAACAAAGTTAAACTTCCCTGTTCACATGTGTGCTTTGAGTAAGTTCCCCTCTATGGCATTTTTCCCTCAAGTCATTTTAAAATAACTTCTCGTAATCTGTTGGGCGCAAATGCAGTTGATTTATGACTCTGGTGACCTTTAATACGTTGGCACAGCTCTCCCCAAGGCTCAGAGATGTTTTTCCCTTGCCTTGTTTACTCAGCACTGTGCAGAATGATTTAGGAGTCCCACTGCTATTAAGGTTGCCCTATTTCTTCCGCCCAAAGGCTTTGCCATGTTGTAGCTGCCCTTTGGGATTTACACCCCCCTGAGGGCTCTCTCTCATCCTTTTTAAGAAAATAGCATTCGCTCTTGCCTAGCCAAGGAGCACTTTACTTTTATTTCTCAGGCTTATGAACCTTTTGAAGAATTACAGAGAGAAATCCTTAATTCCCTATCAGACTGCAGGCTCAGCTCAGTCCTTGTTCATAGTCCTTACTTTTTTATTTGAGTAAAGAAGGCTAAAGAAAAGCATTGATGGGCATAGGCTATTTATACTTTACTGAATTCCTTAGTAAATTATGTTTTTTATGAAGCTGTGGAAAGATACAATTGCTATCCCTTTAAGGGACTAAATAAACACACACTATAACTATGTTTTCACACATAGTGCAAGGCTTATAATGGGAAGTGTGCCTATTTGGAAACCAGTAGGCTTACTGGCAAACTGACAGATCAGTTGTTTTCAAGTGAGTCTCCTGGGAAAATAGCTCTCAAGTCCTAGAACTGAAAAGGACCCTTGGAGATCAATCAAAAAACAAGCACTGCTTTATGAAAAGCAATGTGTAGGTACTTGGCACATCAGAACAAAAATTAAACCATCCCTGACCTCAGAGAGCTTACATTCTCCTTCAGCATGATGTTCATATATGAGTAGATGCAAAATAAAAACCAGGTGATTGGTTAGAGGGAGAGGGATAAAGGGATAGAGGGAGAGGTGAGCCTGGTTGTAGCAGGGTTGTGGGTAGTGGAGATCAGGAAAAGCCTCAAACAGAAGTTAGTCCTAAGCCTGAGTATTGAAGATCACTATTAGTAAAAATGAAGAGGAAGTATATCCAGATCCTGGGGGTCTGGGGGAGAAGATGTTGTCTGTGAGGGACTGTGTAGGGTATGTGAATGGGAGTAGTTGTTAACAAATCTGGAAAGGAAGATTGGCCACAGGTTGTGAAAAATCCTTAGATTTCAAACAGACGAATTTGTTTATAATCCAAGAGGTAATAAGTAATAGGTTTAGAGCAGAGGAATGGTTTGATAAAACCTATATTTGAGGAATATCCCTTCAGTGTCAGTGCGGAGGATAGATTGGAGGAGAGAGATGGGGAAAAGGAGGTCATGAGGAATCTATTACCACAGTAATAGAGTGAGAGATCAGGAGGACCTGAACTAGGGTGGTTTTCATGTGAGTTAAAAAAGAGGACACATAAATGAATGGAGGATGGATGAGAATTGGTAACTAACTGGTCTTACCTTAAATCATTTTTAACCCAGCTTTTTTCATATTAGCCAAAACTTACCTTCAGAAAATTAACAAATCTCTATTAAATACATATGTATTTATATTTTATCCATATTATGCCATAATTTTCTTGTTAATAAAGGCTTATTTTTCCAGACAAAATGTATTTTGGGAATGTTATGAGGAAGAGATCCCGTGACTCTCATAGCCAATAATTTTGCCACTAAATTCATTGTGCAGTTATGATCCCAATTTCTCGGGTTCTCTGATTCTTCACTTGAAAGAGGAGGAATTTGGGTAAGGTGATTAGACTGGCTTGGTCCCAGAAAGGAACAATTTTAGAAGATATAGAAAGATTCAGGCTTAATGTAAGTGTAATTGGTATAAACAGAGTCATAGGTACTGACTCAGTGCTAAAGGATTTGGTGATTTGGAATGCTGCAACAATCTCTTGTTCTCATGAATACAACAGAAGAGGGTCTACTGAGAACTGAAATGTCCACTCATTCAAATTTCATAGAATGACTCAGCTCTCTTTTCTCTCCTGGGGTGTCTGAGAGTTTCTTCTTTGACATGAGAGGAGGGGAGCAGATTTATTTCTTTCTGTCTTTCATCTCCACAAACACAGGCTACCTAAGTAAGCCTAAGGCTTTAGGCCTCTGCCAGCCCCTTTTGCTTTGTATTTTTTCCCTTAGTTTAGGTGACCAAGTAGCCATGCTGATATAATTGGTGGAGAGTTGAGAGGATAAAGGATTTGGTTCCACAGAGAAACCAAAATATGTTGTAGTCACAGGCTATAATCACAGATAATGAGGTGTTAACATATTAGCAAGGTATTAACACCCTGTTATCCCTTTATGAAGTATGAATGCCTTTCTCTAATTGACTCATCTTGTTAACAGATTAAAAAGTCATCATCTATGATTACATCCTTTGACTCCTTCAGCTGAACTGAGGGAGGGAGGACAAGGTCAAGAATCAAATCTTTCTCTAACAGTCTGTCCCAAATTAAACATTTGCCATCCCCAGAAATCAGTCAGAGTGTTTTTTAGCCAAACATGGAGCAGTACACAAATAATCCAGATAGGAACATTCTTTCACAAGAACAGAGTTATATATTTAAGAAGAGGGGGTAGTCAATGGTGACATACTATAGAGGAGTTAAAAAAAGATTAGGACTGAGAAAAGGCTATTGAAATTGACAAGAGATCCTAAATCAAGAGAGAAATTTCAGTTAAATGATGAGATGGGATAGATTGCAGGTGATAACTGAATAAAAGGAGACTACTGGAGATATATTTTTTTTGCAAAAGTTTGGATATGAAAGGGAGGGGAGTGTCAGAGGCTAGTTTAGGAGATTAGCAGAATAAATGCAGGGATTTTTTTTGAGATAGGAGAGGAGCTTGATTTTTAAAAATAAATCAGCATGGAGCCAGTAGATAGGGAGAAATTAAAGACTCAAGGGAAAGAATAAGAAAAGTAATAATAGAGCATCCTCTATACCTGGAAAGTACTGGTCTATACATAACTACAAGTGTGGAAGCAGTGGACATGATGCACAGGGGCATATAGAACAGCTAGACATTTACTAGCTATGAAGCCTTGGGCAAGTAACATAGGCAATAGAGCCAACACTGCCTCAATTTCCTCATCTGTAAAATGAGCTAGGGAAGGAAATGGAAAACCACTTTAGTATCTTTGCCAGGAAAATCCTAAATGGGGTCATAAAGAGTAGGACATGACTGAAAAACAACTATACAAGTAGGGAACTTATATAGCCTGAACATATATAGAGGATATAAAGTGAACATGTTTGGCAAGAGCAAATAGAGACATAAGAAACGTAGCTAGCAAATATTT
Source organism: Sarcophilus harrisii (assembly GCF_902635505.1). Taxonomy (NCBI): domain Eukaryota; kingdom Metazoa; phylum Chordata; class Mammalia; order Dasyuromorphia; family Dasyuridae; genus Sarcophilus; species Sarcophilus harrisii. The sequence goes on from NC_045429.1 coordinate 143,253,762, forward strand.
GGAAGATCCCACCTATAAGGGAACACTATGGCAATATTACACCAGAAGATACACATGTAACCAGAGCATGTACTTGTGCTGAAAACTGTCATGGCCACTACTAGAGGAGCAACTAATGTCAGACACTGTAGAGAAATCAATATCTTTGAGTGAGTTTATTGAGGGGCTCTGTTGAAGTTGTGCTCTCCTGGAGCCTTCAGGACTTTCCACTGGACAGAAGAGGACACACAGGACATTTCTGCTGTTTTCTCTTATCTGCTTGTTTTGGCTGTTGCCATCCAGCAATTCTCATCATTCATTCAGCTGAAGTGTTGTTTGTTACCTTTTCCCAAAAGAGGAAGGGTTGGCTCTATCAATCCCTTTTTAATGATTGCCATTGCATCCACACCCACATTAGTTCAACCAAAAAAAAAAAAAAAGTTTTTTTTTTTTATAAGAAGAGAGAGATTCCAATTTATTTTTTGAGTCTTTAGCCTCAGACACTAAACTCTTTTGTAATTCAATTCCTCTCACCCCACTACTTAGAACACGAAGATATTTAGTCTTCCCTTTGAAATTATTTTTTCTTCTTAACTGGATAGGTGTGTATTTCAAATCACTGTCTGACTTGGGGTTAGAAAGTTCCTTTTAATTTCAATCAATGGCTGATTGTCAACCAGCATTCCTTCTCAAACCATTTCTTTGGGGGAGACTGATTTCAACAAATTATTAAGGTCTGAGTGGATCTGAGGATATACGTGGCTTCCCTCTATTCCCCAAATCCTCTGAGTTTCCTCTGTAAATGAGAGAAGGTGTCGTGATCTATGAGCAAAGCAGAACTGAATTAGCTCAGAAGAAATGTAAAATGTACTTGGCAGATGAATGGATGAAAGGTTAGTCAAATCAACAAAAACATTTACTAAGTAATTATTATTGGAATGATGGCTTGTACTAATTGGTTGAACCACAAAATGGTGAACTTGTGTGACTTGGGAAGATGTTTGTGACCTGAAGAATACTAGGAAAGTTGGGAAGGGGGAGAGCCAATTTGGAGGGAAAGATAATGAGTTCTGTTTTAGACACTTTGTTTGAGTTTGCCTATGGAACATCTAATTTTTATTTTCAAAACATATGCATGGATAATTTTTCAACATTGACCCCTACAAAACCTTGTGTTTCAAATTTTCCCCTCCTTCCCTCATCCCCTCTCTTATAATAGTCCAATATATGTTAAACATGTTAAAATATATGTTAAATCCAATATATGTATATATATTTATACAATAATCTTGCGGCACACAAATCAGATCAAGAAGGGAAAAAAAGAGAGAAAACAGAATGCATAGATAATTTTCATCACTGACTTTTGCAAAACCTTGTGTTTCAGATTTTTTTTCCCTCCCTTCCTCCCAATCCTCCCCTAGACAGCAAGTAATCTAATATATATTAAACATGTACAATTCTTCTATACACATTTTCACAATTATCATGCTGTACAAGAAAAATCAGATCAAAAACGGAAAAATGAGAAAGAAAACAAAATGCAAGCAAACCACAACAAAAAAAGTGAAAGTATTATGTTGTGATCCATACTCAGTCCTCACAGTCCTTTCACTGAGTACAGATGGCTCTCTCCATCACAAGACCGTTGTGATGAGACCCTGAATATTATTTTGGACCAAGAAAAATTAAAGAACTGATCTCTGAGGTAAGCAGGCAGAAGGTTCTGATAAAGATCAGTTTAGATCCATGGTCCCACTCTTTGGGGAGGTGGTCCATTCTGAAATCCAAGATCTGCCAAACTCCTGAGACTCACCCTCTGTAGGAGTCTCATGCAGTCTCAACTTGCCATGTCCTGTCAGGAATCCCAGTTATGTTCTTGAGGCTAAATTTTCCCTATAAAACAACTTGTGGCCCATGACTTTGCTTCCACCTTCCCTTGGGTCACCCGCCATGGCACTCTATCTCATGGTGTCTTTCCCCTTTCCTTTTCCCCATGCCACTTGGCATCTCCCCACTTCTCCTCCTAACAGTTAACTCTTTTAGGGTACCAAGTCCCTTAGCCTGTCAGGTAAGAATATGCCCCAACCTCATGGAGTGCTCCCTTTCTACTGGGTAATTGTGAATTCCACTGAGGAACTTGTCTTTTCCAAGGTTTATCGTATCCCTTCATTTTGTCTATAATCTATTCCCCTAAATAAATCTACCTTTTCCAAAGAGAATGATCATTATGAATGCTTCATATGACCGAACCCCAACTTTTGGGGCCTATTATCACTTGGTGACAAACCCTACGCCATATATTCTCAATTGGAACTGACCTGAATCACCTCTCTATTGAAAAGAGCCACATCCACCAGAATTGATTATCTCATAATCTTGTTGTTGCTGTATTGCTGTATCTCCCAATTCTACTCATTTCACTTAGCATCAGTTCATGTAAGTCTCTTCAAGCCTCTCTGAAATTATCCTGCTCCTCACTTCTTACAGAACAATAATATTCCATAATAATATTCATATACCATAACTTATTCAGCCATTCTCCAATTGATGGGCATCCACTCCATTTACAGTTTATTGCCACTACAAAAAGGGCTGTCACAAACATTTTTGTACATGTGGGTCCTTTTCCCTTTTTTATGATCTCTTTGGGGTACAGGCCCAGGAGATACTGCTGGATCAAAGGGTATGCACATTTTGATAGCCCTCTGGGCATAGCGGAACATCTAATTTAAGGCAACTGGTAGTTCTTGACTGCAGCTCAGGACAGAAGCTTAATATATAGAACTGGATATGTAGATCTGGGAATCATCTGCTTAGAAGGTAGTGGAAGCCAGGATAAAAATCACAAAGCTGAAATAGTATAAAGGGAATAAAGAAGGGAGCCAACACCGAAAAGCTTTGGAATACACCCATGGTTAGTTGACATGATTTAGTATGACCAGCAAAAAGAGATTGAGAAGGGGAAATCATTAGTTAGGAGAACCAGGAGAGAGCAGGCCATGAAAACCTAGAGACTATTTAGAAGGACAGGGTAGTCAGTACTGAAAAAGGATACAGATGAGCTAGCATTAAGAAGAGGCCATTCAATTAAGCAATTAAATGAAAAATGGTAACTTTGCAGAGAGTGGTTTGGTTGAATGATGAAGTCAAACAGATTAAAGAAGGTTCAGAATTTAATGAGAAAGGGGAAAAATGGAAGTGTAAATAAATGGCTTTCTCAAGGAATTTAGTCTGGATGGGTAATAAAAGTAATTGAATGATTACACTAGAGGAAATAATTGGCTCATAAGAGGGTTTTTAAGGATGAGGAATTATGTGAATATATGTAGGCAGCAGGAAAGGAGCAAATAAATAGAGACTGAAAACAAAAATTAAAAATGGTGGGGAGAGAAGATGGGAGTGGGGAGCAATCTGCTAAAGAAGATAGAAATGGGATCAAGGGTATATGGTGAGGGCTTAGCATTGGCATGGAGAAGGATCACTTTTCTCCCCCTTGGAGGTAATTGGAGTTAGGTGATTTGCCCAGGGTCACACAGTATGTTTCTGAGACTAAATTTGAATTCTGGTCCTCCTGACTCCAGGGCTGGTGCTGTATTCACTGAGCCATTTAACTGCCCCAAGAAGATCATTTCTATAAAAGAGGTGAAAGAGTTAATAGGGAAAGATGCCTGAGTGATATGAGTCAGAGGAAGAGAGAAGAGGGAGATTTAAAACTGATGCCCTTAATTTTTTTTTAGTGAAGCATGAAGCAATAGCCCTCATCTGAGAGGGTAGAAAAGGTCATAGTAACTCAATATATTGGTGGAACTAGGTGGGTAAAAATTAATCTCCCATAGTCCTACAATATCAGCTGGGACTATTGTGAGCAAGGAAGCAGTGGGGCAGACCTGTGGGCCTTTTGGCAAGAATATAGAAGTAGTTTTTATTAGATCAGTAAGAAAACTGCTAACATCCTAGAGATGCTAACATCTCCTTGTTGACTGGTTTTTGCCTTCTTTTTTCCTTCCCTGGGAGACATGAGCAGAGACTACATGATTTAGACCAGTGCTATGGTGAATGAGATACTGAGTTGTTAAAGAAATAGAAAAGGATTGTTTTTCTCCATGGAGAACTTGATTTTGTAGTGAGTCTGATTACTACATAATTTTGTACTTATTTTTCTCTCCCATTCCAGTTAACAGGAACAAAGGAGGCAAATGATGGGAGAACTCCAGGGTTATGCTATTATATGTTTAGCAATTGATTGTATGACACGAGAGACATTGTTATCACCCAGTGTGGTTTGCCCTCATCAGAGAAGGTGCTGAGTTCTATGAACAAAGCAGAATTGAATTAGCTCAGAAGAAATATGAGATGTGTATAGTTAGAGAATCCACCCCAAATGTTCATATAGACTATTTGTGCCTGACTCATGGCAAAGCATTCCAAATTTGTATTGGTCTGATCAGCCATAGTCAGGCACACTAACTTGATTCTAACATAGTAGTGTCATTTTGGCCCTCTTTGAGAATGAAGGACAACAACCAACCAATCAGCTATTCTCTCCCTTTCAAAAAAGGGAATCTGCATTATTAATATTTTCCCATCACTTTAAGTCTAGAAATCAACAAAACAACTATCAATCAAGACATGATTTATATCCTTGAGATTTCTGAATTAAATTTCACACTGAACATTAAACAATCACCTTTTGTGAGCTGGTTTGAGTTGGCTTCTTTGTTCAATCATCCAAAAGTGGAATTTGGCAAAATATGATTGATGAAAAAGGACAAAGGGGCAGATGAATTGAGTATAGAGAATAATATTGAATTCAGTTCATTCACCAAGAAGAGATTGGGTAATGATTTGGAAAAGAACTGAGTAGAGAGTTTGAAGTTCAGTGAAGATGGAGACCCAAGTTAAGAGTTGTAAAATACAGGGAAAGGTGAAATGACAAGATTATAATCAGATAAAGGAATTTTGGAGTTCATAAAAAAACATCTCTAGTGAGTGATAGCAAGTTGAAGGTTATGACCATCCTTTTATAGAGGAGATGGAATGGAGAAGTTGGTCATGAGAATTAAATAGATTGAGGCACTGAGAAGTTAGAGTATTTTAAGGATCATCATTATTATATATATTATTATTATTTTATAAATATAAGGAGTCCCTTATAGGGGGGCAGAAGCTGAGGTAGAGCGAGTGTGAGCCAAACACTGAGTTTACTGAAGAAGGAAGGAGAACAGTTCCTGGGTCATCAAATAGTTACCATCAGGAACAGAGTTGTTTGGATTTAGATAGCACGAACCTCCAAGAAGATATGGTCACTGAGTAGTGGTAGAAGGAGAGTTTGGAAGTGTCAAAGGATATCAAGGAACATATTTCCTTTCCCATACCCAGTGAGTAAAGGAGGGGGCATTCTAAGTCCAGCCAGATGTGGAAAGAGTTGCCAGGAATGCTGTGTCACAAAGGGAGAGCCACAAATAGTAACTTGAAAAAATGGGATTTGAACTCAGGTCCTTGGTATCTCTTACTATCACTGTATTTTTCACTTTATCACACTGCCTAAAAAAAGTGGGCACTGAAATATTTGATGAATTAAGAAGAAAAAAAAGTTACAGAATCAAATAATGAAAAAGTGGGATGGACATAAGAGATACGATCCAACTTTAGCCTTTGAAGACCTCCAAGGGGAACTTCTATCTCCAGAGGATAGATAACTCTAATTGTTAGCAACTTTTTCCTTATGTGAAGCCCACATTTCCTTCTGGGCTAATTCTTTCCTTTTCCTTAGACATGTTCTCTGGGGTTAAAGGGGACAATCTCTCTTCCAATCCTTGAGTACATGAAAATAGTTTTCTTTCCTTTTCCAGACTAATCAGCCCTGGGTCCTTTAACTGATTCTCCTATGGAATATGTTTGAGGTGCTTTATTATTTCGGGGTTCATGTCTGGGTGTGCTCTTGCTTAATGACATTTTTTTTTTTTGCTGAGGCAATTGGGGTTAAGTGACTTGCCCAGGGTCACACAACTAGGACGTGTTAAATATCTGAAATCATATTTGAACTCAGGTCCTCCTGACTTCAGGACTGGTGCTATATCCACTGCACCATCTAGCTGCCCCAATGACATTCTTATAAAGAAAAAATCAGTTAACAGGCATTTATTTTCTCTTCTACCCTTCCACTTGGGGAAAAAAGAAAAGAAAAACAAAACCCTTATAATAGATGTGTAGTCAAGCAAAAGAAATTCTTTCATTGGTCATATCTAAAAATATGTTACCTGACTAATAATTGCTTGCCTATAATTGATTTGAATACATAAAGTAGCAATGTCTGAAAAAACAAGCATAAAAATGCCTTTAAAATTGTATATAAACTTTAAAAGAGTCACTGTCATGAATCAAATTTAAAAGGAGAAAGTGGGGATCAAGAAAGTGGGTCAATATTAGTGTTAACTTAGCCTCTTGCTTAAAGGTAAATTAAAACCGTAAATATTAAGCTAAAAACACTATACAAGTACTTTGAGAATAAATTCTAATTTATTCTATAAATTCTAAGGAATATTAAATTCTATAAATTCTAATAAATTCTAAGGAAAATTCAGAAATTATTTTCCTCTCATGCATTCTATTTCAAAGCTGCTGTGATATGATTGCATTATGTGGGACATTTTGTACCCATTTAGCCTACATGTTTTGAGAACTGCTTTGAGAGCAACAGGTTACTGAGGAGAAAGCAGAGGGAATTCCCGGAGCTGGTAAAAGTCCAGGCTATCAGCTGGCACTGCCAAGAGGGCACACCCAGAGCAGTTCTTGGAAGATGGTGGCTGCCCTGGCAAGGGTAATGGTTTGGTGAGATTAATCGGATTAGGGCACTTAGCAGGATGGTGATTTACTTGGCCCATACAGCCACCAGGATGATGTTCTAAGTTTAGAGTGCTGCATTGTTGTGTCACCAAGGGCTGTAAAAACAGCTTTGTCACTGGCTGGGGGCCCAGAGCCGGCAGCCAAGACTTCATTATTACACCACAAAATAAACATCTGTGATTCAAAGCTAGAGCTCGGCTCCATTCTACACAGTCCTTTCCAGTTTCTAAGACAGTAGGATGGAGAAGAATCTTCCAGAGCATAATCTTCTTCATGGATGAGGAAGAAATGATAAATGAGACCCACGGCAAGAATAAGATTGCCGTGGGTAACCCTTAAATTAGATTGGGCAGGAACTATACCCTGAATAATCCCAAAACTTAATTCAATGGCCAAATTGAAAGCTATTTCTTCTTATTCTTATTCTTTTGCTTTCAACTGGAATAGCTCCTAATTTGTTTATCTGTATATCTGCTCATTTATTTATTTTGAGGCATCCCACTGGGTGATAGCTAATTGACTAAATGATCACCAAGAGACGATAGAAAGAGAAAGATCTCTTGAGATTGATCACCTCAATCTGAAAGCACAATTTCCTGATTTTTTTTTTTCCTCCCAGATGGCTGGGATTCATGGGGACATATGTAATCATCTGCTAGGATATTGCTGTATGATTCTGGGCAAGTCTCTTAGCCTCTGCCTCACCTGTAAAATGGGGATAATAATAACATATCCCTCAAAGTAAAAATCAAATGAGACAATATTTGTAAAGTGGTTTGCAAACAAATCTTAAAGTGCTATATAAATGCTAGTATTATCAGTAGTATAGGGCAGCTAGGTGGCTCTGTGGAGAGTGCTGGGACTGGTCAGGAACATCTTGAGTTCAAATTTGGCCTCAGGCACTTAATAGATGTGTGAACCTTGGCAAGTCACTTAACCCTGTTTGCCTCAGTTTCCTCATCTGTAAGATGGGCTGGAGAAGGAAATGGCAAACTACTCTAGTATCTTTGTTAAGAAAATTCCAAATGGGGTCATGAAGACATGACAGAACAGCAAAAATTAAGAGAATTATGAGATAATATTTATAAAGTATTTAGCACAATGTTTGGCACAGAGCAGGTACTTAAGAAATGTTTCCTTCCTTCCTTGTTACCAGTATGTCATTACTTATTAAGTCATCAGCTGCAGCCCTTACCCAAAACCCTTCTTGTTCTTTCCAAATCCAGTATGCTCACTCAATCACATGGCAGTGTGAAGAAATGGTTTAATTAAAGAGAAGCAGTATGGTACAGTGGATTGAGTACTGGACTCAAGTTAGGAAGACCTTGGGTTCAAATCTTGCCTCCCCTTACACTTATTAGTTGTGTGACAATGATTAAGCCGTTGACCCTCAGCTTCTTCATCTGTAACATGAGAATAATAATACCACTGCATAGGATTTGGGAGAAGATTAAGTGAGATCACGTTTATAAAATACTTTGTAAACCTTAGAGTGTTATGTAAATGTCAGCTTTTATTAGGATGACTAAATTAATAAATGCAAGATAAAGTCAAGAATCATTAACCACTTGTATCATAACATATAACTTGCCAAAGCTGCCCAGCTCTAGCTGGCCATTTCAAATCAGCCTCTCTCTTCCTTTTTCTCTGAGATGTGAGAAACACCACCTGGAATTGTTTTTAATTAATTAACTCCCACCCCCACACCCTATGGGGTGGGGAGATTTTTCATAGTCATTCAACCATTTAACTCATAAAGATGTGATGCTGTTTGAAGTTTGCCTTCAATGCCAAATTTCACTCCTCCTTAAAGCAAGGGCAAAACCAGTATTGCTGGTTTTTATTAGTCATTTATTCTGCTTTCTTCTCTGTCTATACCTCCCAGGCTCTGGTATTTTCAGACCATCCATCTTTGCTGCCTGCACTGAGAACTAGACCTTTATATTAGTTATTGCTGGGTAGGAGAGGAAGGAATGAGAAGAGATGTTCCCTACTGTCACCACGTTTCTTTGCTAGTTCAAAGTCTAGCCTACCATGGTGTCTTATGTCCTTGGCACAGATTACTTCACAGTCCAGGGACATACTTGGTACAGTCCAAGTCCCCAGAAGGCTTGTGTCTGAGAAGGGGCAGAACAAATGAAACTAGACCAAAAATTAAAGTTCCTAAATACTGCTTTTTATATGAGTAACTAAAAACTCCCCAGAAAAGAGGAATTGTAATAAGTCTTCGTAATATAACTCTAGTGCTTATGCCTGAGGATATTCTTCTCTCTGGGTACTGAGTCTCTACCACCCTGACCCTCAGTTTTCTCTGAATGGGATACTTCCAGTGGAGCTAAGCATTTGCCTGGCCCCTTCTGGTGGATCCATGTAAAGCCTATTGAGATAACATGTTGAAGAGGATAATGAATTGAGGGTCCTGTTTGGGACCTTGGGCCTTATGAAAGGTAGACTATGAGGAAGAAGTAGTGCTTGAAGTAGACTTTGAAAGGGGAGATTTCTGCTCTTACTCTTTCTTCCTTTCTTTTAAATCTGTGTATTTTTCCCTTCTCTCCTCTCCTAGCAGCTAGGACAATGGGCTACCGTGGCAATGGATGCTCACTTCACACAGTGAACCCACAAACAGTGGCTGCAGGTCACTAGGATCTGTGTTGTCATTACTTTCCCTTTTCTTCTGAAAAAGTTTCAAGCCTGGGAAAAGAGCCATTCTGTAATGGCTCATTCTTCTAGGAGAAATATAAGTGAGTCACTGGTGGAAGTTTAGGGTTCTGCCTGGGACAGTGAGAAGATCATTAATAAACTAAACTGTGACTCTGTCACCTCCAGGAAGGTCTTTGACTCCCCAGTTAGAATCACAGCGTCTTAGTATAGTAGATAATCTATAAAACACAAAATCCCTCAAGACTGTCTCTCACATACTCTCTGATCTCAAGTCATAGAGATGGCCAACAAGGAAGATAAACACTCATAAAAAGACAATCAGATTTGCCATATATCATCACTGGTGATTGAGAGCAAATAGGATCTGGTTGTTGTTTTCTAGATAGAGAGGGGGAGAAAGGAGACACTCTTTGGCATTATGGGACTGGGTGTTCTGCGGTGAGGATCCATTACTCATCAGGGCTTTCTTCCATTCCAAGGCTGTTGCTGTGGCAGTCTTGTCTCCCTGCTGTAGAGAATGATTCTGATTGCTCTTGGGGAATCCTGACTGTTTTTCATCTTATTGATTAATCACTAGCTTCTTGGTTTCCATGGATCCGGCCACGCTGCCCATGGGCTGTTTCCAGGTGCCCCCAAATTTACAATCACTGCTAGATTTCACTTCTCCTTAATGTAAATCTGTAGAAGTGAGAAAGTCATTTTACCCTCCTCCATCTTCTCACTGGACCATGGTGCTGCATGTAACAAACATGCTCGAAGAAGCTGAGACTGGATAATTCTTTTGGTTGCCTTTTTGGTTTTCTATGTCTTTTGCTGAGCCTAGAAAACCAAATAAAAATCTAAATTGGGAATTTCTATCCTTGGTGGCAACCTCAAGAACAAGAGGTCAGGAACTCCTAGGGGTGGGTGCTAATTGCCTAGTAGGGTGATGATCTTGGAAATAACTTCTTGGGAGAAATAATCACTGTTAGATGAATCCCAGTCATTCTCTGGATTATCAGAAGGTATGGACTTTAAGTGAGTTGCTCTAAGAACACAGGCCTAAGGTAAAAGTAAAATACTTATTCAGCAATTCCAAAAAGTGTTTGCAAACTGGTACATCATGGTGAAAGAAATGGTTTGATTAAATGGATCAGTATGTGTTGGAATGTTTTGCCATTTCCTTCTTCAGCTCATTTTACAGACGAAGAAACTAAATAAACAGGGTTCAGTGACTTACCTAGGGTCACATAGCTAGACGGTGCTACATATAAATTTGGGTCTTTCTGAATCCAGGCAAGGTGTTCTTCCCTGTCACCTAACTGCTATTATCTGTCCGAGGTACACTGAATATCGAATAGCTTTCTAGAGAGTTGTTGAAGACATTCACACCAGAGTCTCCTATTTCATCCAGGGCTATCTCCAGTCATCCTGATCTATATCTTGCCACTGGACCCAGATGGCTCTGGAGGGGAAGATGGGGCCAGTGCCCTTGCCCAACCCTCCCTCACTTAAATCCAACTGACTTCCATGTCATGGCATCACCTCTGTGATGTCATGGTTCTCTCTGAGAATGAGTGACAAATACCAACAACGACTTTTTGTGAATAGACTCTTTAATAACTTTTCAGAATAGTCTAGACCAGAATCAAATTTAAGCTTTAAGAGATTCTTACCTTGGGCTCCTAGTGAGACCTAAAGAACCTAACCCTCTTGCTTTGGGTTCAGAATCTCCCAGAATATGAACTTAATCTGTACCAGCTCAGAGCTGGGATCTCCTGGTGGGAAATTTACTTTCTACCCTCTTCACCATGAGACTATATTTGTCTCTCTTTAAAGCTTTCTCTCTTCAGCTAATAACTAACTTCCATACAGGTCATTCCGCCTCTTCTAGGCTACTCATCCCCATTAATTGTAGATTTATGGCTCTTAGTCTTTAGTCTTATTTTCTCTCCTCAACCTATGAGAAAGATTGCAAGTGAACTAGAACCTTCCTTTCCTGAGGACCCAACAGAAAGAGTCACACTTGAAAGAGTCTGCTGCCTTACATTTGTTTTATCTTCCTGAAAGAGTGGAAGAGGAGAAGAAGGGTGACTCAGATAACTTCCCTTCTGTCTTCAACTTTTTTCCTTCTAAGGGAAAACTGGTATGGGGCCATAGTAGTGGGCTTTGGGAGCAAGGTGATAATCTAGGTCCTTCGAAATTACACCACTTTGAGACTGAACCCTATTTGGGGTTCAACATATAATGGAAAATAATTGGACATCGTTACTCATAAACCCTATTCCCTCCTCAAAAAACACCTCAAACACCGTCAAACTTCCATTTTGAGGAATGAGCATCCTACTTACTCAGGCTTGTGATCTTGGAATGATCCTGAGCTTTTCTTATTCATCTATTTCTTACTCATCTATTCCAAAAGTTGTTGTGGGCAACTATTTTGGCACAATGGCTAGAGAGTGTCTAGCCTGAAATCAGGAAGGTCTGAGTTTAAATGCAGCCTCAGACTCTTACTAGCTGTGTAATCCAGGAAAGTCACTTAACCCTATTTGACTCATTTTCCTCATCTGTAAAATGATCTGGAGAAGGAAATGAACTATTCAATATATTTATCTTTGGGTTTGTGACACTTATTAGCTGTGTGACCTTGCACAAACCAATTAACTCTGTTTGACTCATTTTCCTCATTTATAAAATGAGATGGAGAAGGAAATGGTAAGCCACATCAGTATCTTTACCAAGAAAACCCCAAATCAGGTCACAAAGAATCAGACATAACTGGAAACGACTGAACAAAAACAAAGCTGATTCTACAACTATTACCTTTCTTTTATTTATATATTTCTTTCCACTCACATGACCATCACTATTATAGAAGCTTCTGACTATAAACTGACCTTGACTGATCCCAGAGCTGTGTCAGAAGGCAATAGAAACCCTTTAAAAGGAGAAAACTCAAAACCAGTTTCTAACTGATCTCTTCCTAGCCTCCCTCAGGTTTCTCTTTCCTCCCTTTCTTTTTTGGATTTTCAGGAGTTAAGCAAAACAACTGGCAAGTCACCTTCCTGAGGTTGTTTCCTTGGGACTCCCTCCCAGTTGAAGTGCATTTAACTCCCCATGCTTCCTTTCCCTTCTTGGCTACTCCAGTATTTTGTTCTTTCTCTCCCCTCTCCTGTCAAATCCAAATTTACCTAAGCTTTTCTTAGGTACTTAAAGGCTCAGGGGCTACGCACTGGGAAACCATACGAAGCAATATGAAAATTGTCCCTGGACCCAAGGAGATTACATTTTCCTTTGTGAGGATTGGGGCAGGGACCCACAATAAATAAGTTTTTACTGCACTGATAAATAAGTACTAAATATATGCAAAGTAATTGGGTTGGGACAGCAGAAAGTATTAACTATTGGGAATGTCTTGGAAGGCATGTGTGGAGGTAGATAGTGGTGCCATGGTGCACAGAGCATTGAACTTGGAATCAAGAAAACCTAAATTCAGATTTTGACTTAGATATTGTTGTATGATCTTGAACAAGTCACTTAACTTTTGGTTTCTTTAACTATAAAATGAAGATGATAATAATACCCCACCAAGATTGTTATCAGGATCAAGTGTGATAATATTTGTAAAAAACATTTAGTGGCACATAGTAAATCAGTGCTATATAAATAATAATTCTCTTCCCACTTTCCTCCCTTTTTTCTCCCTCCCTTACCCTTTTTCATAAGCCCTACCATATGCTTGAAATAGGTACCTTCCTCACTTTATTTCTTACAATGTCTTGTTGTTTAGTTGATTTCAGTTGTGCCTGACTCTTTGTGACCCTTTTTGGGGGTTTTCTTGGCAAAGATACTGGAATGGTTTGCCATTTCCTTCTTCAACTCATTTCACAGATAATGAGAATGACTCATAAAGGGTTAAGTGACAAGCCCAGAATCACACAGCTAGTAAATGTCTAAGGCTAGATTTGATGGTGATGAGTCTTCCTGAGTCCAGGTTCGTCTCTTGGCATTTTGGCAAGAAAACCCCCAAAAGGATCATAAAAATTGGACATAGCTTAATAATAACCACAAAGGCCAGTAGAGAGTAAAAACTGAATATACTTAAAAAGTCCAAAATATATGCAGATGTAATACTTGTGGACTTCCTAACTCAAGGAAAAGGGGAATTAGGGATGTGCTTTCATATCTCTTCATTCAAGTCCTATAAGATCTTGATAATTTTGTTACATTCACTTTTAATTTGTGTTTGTGCCTGCAGTTGTTTTTTCCATTTATATCATATATTGTTTACTTGACTCTGATTAGTTCACTTTGGGTCAGTTCACGTAGCTCTTTCCATTCTTTGTATTCATCATATACAACGTTTCATATAGCATGGTGGTTTTCCATTATCTTTATTTAACACATGAATTTTGATCATTACCCAATTGATGGGTATCTACTTTGTTTCCAATTTTTTTTTTTTTTACTATCATTAAAAGTGCTACTATGGTTATTTTGGTGTATATGGGGACTCTAAATCAATGGTATCTTTGGGACAAACACAGTAAAGGAATGTCTGGTTCAAAAATATGAATATTATAGTCACTTTTTAATATAATTACAAATTGCTTTTCAAAATTATCATACTATTTCACAGCTCCACCAATTGTGTATTACTGTTTCATAATCCCTTCAACATTAAATATTGCCATTTTTGTCATCTTTCCCAATGTGGAGGATATGAGTGAAACCTCAGGGTTTTTGGGTTTGCATTTATGTTATTAGTGAACTTGAGCATTCTTTCATGCTTTTGTGAATACTTTGCCATTTTTTTTTTTGAGAACTGTTTGTTTATATTCTTTGGTCACTTTTAAGGAATGGTGATTAGCTATATCTATATATTTACACACAGACACACATGTATATATGTATATATAATTTATATATCTTGGAGATATATATTTTATATACTTCATACACCTTCACACACACACACACACACACACACACACACACCCTCTTGGATATCAAACACTTAAAAGAGAAATTTGATTCAAATAATTTTTTCCTTCCTGATCCTAAGTGCATTAATTTTGTCTGTGCAGAACTTTTCCAGTTTCATGTAATAAACTATGTAATAAATATGTAAAATATTTTATGTTTTAAAATTCTTTTTATTTATTTATTTATTTTTGGTTTGGTTAAGAATACATCTCCTAAAACACTGTACACAACAAAAGCAAGATTATGTGATGATCATCTATGGTAGTCTTAGCTCTTCTCAGTAATGGGATGATCCAAAACAATTCCAATAGATTTGGGATGGGAAATGCCATCCTCATCCAGGGAGAACACTATGGAGACTGGATCAAAGGATACTTATTTCGCCTTTTTTTTCCTTGTAGTTTTCCCCCTTTTGGTCTGATTCTTTTTCTTGCACAACAGTACAAATATGGAAATATGTTTAAAAGCATTTTACATATTCAACCTGTATCAGATTGCTTGTTTTATTGGGGAGGGCAGAAGTTAGGCAGGGAGGGAGAAAAAATTTGGAACTCAAAATTTTACAAAAAAAAAGAATGTTAAAAACTATATAAATATTTGGAAAAATAAAATACTATTGAGGAAAAAAAGAGAATCTATCTCCTATTCATAGTCATGATGTTTCTCTTCTAATAATTTTTTTATACTATGATCCTAAATATTAAGGTCACATATCCACTTATAATATATTGTAGACTATTATATAAGATATTGGTCTATGTTTAATTTCTGCTAGACTGCTTTTCAGTTCTCCCAGCATTTTTAAAAAACTAAATTAGAAGTTTTTTCCTCCTGGACAATTTATATTTTCCACTTTATCAACTACTACTTTACTAAGTTCCATTATTTCTGAATCTCCCTTTTCTAATCATCCCATTGATCTCTTTCTCAAAAGTAGCTTTTTTTTTTTTTTTTTTTTTTACTAGTTCCATATGGTTTTTATGACTATTGCTTTATAATATAGTTTGATGTCTGGAAATGCTATATTCTCCCTTCATTTCTATTTCTTTTCACTATTTTTTCTTTATATTTCCTTTTTGTTAAAAAAAATGAATTGTGTTATTTTTATCAAGTTCTTTAAAATATCTCTTTGATAATTTGTCGTCATTAAAAATGTAATTTAACTTTGGTAGTGTTGTATTTTTATTATATTATCACAGTAGCCATGAGAACTGAGTATGACTCCAGCTATTTCAATTGTTGTTCATTTCTTTAAGGAGTCCTTGGTAGTTGAATCCAAATAAGACTTGTGTATGCTTTGATATATGGATCCCCAGATATTTTTTTGTAGATTCTATAGGTATTTGGAATGGGATTTCCCTTTCTATTTTTGCCTCTTATGTTTTATCATATAGAAATGCCATTGATTTTTGAGGGTTTATTGTTCAACTTGAATTTTTGCTTAAACTATTAGTTTTTAATATGATTAAATATTTGATTTTTGAAAATGTTGAATCATCCTTGTATCCCTAATATAAATTCCACATAGTCCTGATGAATGACAAATCACTGTAACAAATTTGACAGGATTTTGTTTACAATTTTTGAGTCAATATTCTTTAATGATATTAGATGATAGTTTTCCTTCCATGGTTCTCTGCTTTAGCTATTAGGGCTATATTTGTCTAATAAAAGTCTTCTGTTTTTCCTTCTCAGTTTCTGAGAATACTTGTAAAATATGGGCATCTATTGTTCCTTAGAAGTTGATAGAATTCTTCTTTGAATGCATTAGGACCAGGTTTTTTTCTTTCTTTCATAGTTCCTTTAGAGATAAATCTATTTTCTTTTTTGATATCAGATTATTTAAAATCTTTATCTGGTGTTCTGGTAGTTTGAGACTTTTGTAGTTTTGAAGGTATTCCTCTATTTCTTTTGTGTTTTAAGATTTGTTAGGACATAATTATGTATAATTTTTCATTATTCTTTTTATTCTGGTTTTGTTGTGATGCCCCCTTGGTCATTTGCTATTTTATTGATTTTTCTGCCCTCTTAGTAAGATTAAATAAAGGTTTATCAATCTTATTAATCTTTTCAAACAACCAGATTTTAGTTTTATTTATCATTTCTATGAGTTTTTTGTTTCTAAGTTACTATTTCTCTCCTAATTTTTGATATTTCCTTTTTGGTACTTATTTTAGGTTTATTTGTTGGTTTCTAATTTTTAAAAAAAATGTATTCCATTTATTAATTCTTTTTTATTTTGTTAATGTATATTTGTATGGATGTGATTTTCTCTCTTAGGACTGCTTTAGTTGAGCTCAGAAATTTTGGTATGATTCATTATTATCTTCTTTGATCTACTCATTACTTATTTCATTTTCAAGTCTCTACTTGAGTTTGTCTTCTGTTTGTGATTCCTGAACCAATGATGATTTTTCATCATTTGAGTTCAGTAATAGATGGGTTTATAATTTTAGGCTTTTTACATTTGTTTGCTATTTCTCAGTGCTCTAATTAATGGACAATTTTTGTAACAATTTCATATATGTAAGGAATATGTATATTCTTGGGCAGTTCTATCTAGGAGAGGCCAGATGTCTTTAAACTCTGGTTTCTTTGGCAATTAGTTCTGTTCAGTTCCACACTTTCCTTTTTGTTTAGCTTTATCTGTTAGACCTGTTCAGAACCTTAAGAAGAATTACGAAGTCTCCTGTCAAAATCAAACTACTATCTATCTTCTTGTGACTCAGTTAATGTTCCCTTAATGAATTTTAGTGCTAAAACATTTAGAGGATATAAGTTTATTTACTACTGGTACTAGTTTGTTGTCTATGGTTCCTTTCAATATATTATAGTTTCCTTGTTTATCTGTTTGCATTTTTTTTTTTTTTTTTTACTTTCTCAACATGATTGTAATTCCTACTTTTTTGGACTCACTTTTTATACACTAAGGTTTTTTCCATCCCTTCAGCTTTATTGTATATACATCTTTGTTTTTCCCTTGTTGTTTATAAGCAAAAGATTGTAGGATTTTGTTTTCTTATTACCTATTCATTTCATTGGATTCTTTAATTTGAGTTAGGTTTCTATTTTTCTTCATTTCTCTCTAATATTGTCCCCTCACCAAAAAACCCCCCAAAGCCCACCTTATCATTTCCCCATCTCCTCTGTTATATGGTACTATGTTCCTTAATCTTTTTTTTTAGGCAGCCCTATTCCCACTGGATTTCCTCTCTCCATCCTTGAAACCCTTCCTGTTTGTTATCCTTTCCCTTTAGGGTTTTGCTTGATAATTTCTTTTTCTTTCCTGCTTTTATATGATTTAATCCTTCCCTTCTTTTTCTCTTTGTTATGTAGGTTTCTTCTTCCTTTCCTCTCCTTCAACTAGTTCTGTTCATCAGTTTTTAAATTTCATTTTTTTTGTTCCCCTTTCCTAAGAGATTTCTCACTGTCTTCATTATCTATCTTTTCTTTAATTCTATTGTAGACCATCATTCTCTAGTTCATGGATCCTATAATTATTTAGTCTCTAATTTCTGACCAGAGAATCAGAACTTTAGAGGTTGTCTCTTCGATTCTCCCTCTATTCCACTCCTCACCTCCGGTTTTGCCTCACTCCCAGAACAAACCCTACATATGACAAAGTGGACACTGCCCCACAGTAGTCTTTCCTCCCTCCTGCTTACACAGCCCACCACTGATCTACTACTTCCTTGGTTACTTCGTTTCTCCCATTTGCTTATAAATCTCCTCTTTAGAGCCAAAGATAGGATGAATTATCTTTTCAAGCACAAAATCCACATCCTCCTTCCCCCACCACACCTAGGACAAGGTACCTATCTCTTCACATCACATCTCTCTTTTCTTCATCAGAAGCCTCTCCTTCCACCAAAGCAAGGTCTGTCTCCTTCCCCTCCTTTTCAAATCTTCCCCTTACCCATTCATCTACAATTTCTTCTCTTTCTGAGACCACAGTGGTCACTTTCCGCTCATTGTTAGCTCTTGACATGACTCAGACATATTAATATGCCATTCTATTCCTCCTGTACCCTTCTTCTTCTTTCATATACCCTCCTATTTATAATGTAGTCTCACACACAAAAAAATCAATTCCCCTGTAGACAGGGTATTTCTCAGTTTTGTCCATGATGCTCCAGGCTTGCCTCTTCACTCTTACCTCCACCTGATTTCTGGCCTTACCCCTATACCCTTCTATACATTTAGAAAAAAATTACTACTTATTTTCTCTGTCACTCTTCGCTTTCCTTGAATAGTACATTTGTTCACTCTGAATTTCTGCTGTTTGCGGTATCTGAGATGTAAACAATCTCCATAAGTCTAATTTTCTTTCTAAGAATGTTTCAAATGACTTTTTTTTGTGACTGAATTTCCTTAATGGTTAAACTCAAATTTTCAGGAGAGGTCACCCTGGGCGACAGCCTGAGATCTTTTGCTCTTTGGAACATAGTCTGTTCCTTCTTGTATTTTCTGGTATGTGTAGAATAGTCTTGTGGGATTTGAATTTCCTTTCTTTTGTATTTGAAGGTCATTCTCCTAATTGCTTACAGAAAATTCACTTTCTGAAATGAATTGCTAAATTTAGTCCCATGATCTCATTTTATCAAAGAAGAAACCAGGGTTCTGAGATATAAAGTACCTAAGAATTTAATTGGATGAATAAAATATTTATATTAAGAAGTAACTGGCACATAAAACTAATAATATGTAAAGTCATAGTGTCCTAGAATTGGGAGATGATATAGCACAATGGATAGAGGCCTAGGCTTGAAGTTAGAAAGATCTGGTTTCAAATACCTACACACAACAAGTTATTTGAGCTAGAGCAAGTCTGACTCAGTTTCCTTATTTGTACAAATAGGCATAATAGCGGCTATCATATGAGCTTACTGCTATGAGGATCAAAGGAAAATGTGTAAAATACCTTGGAAATTTTAAAGTGCTAATATAATTGTCACACATATGTTTATATATACATAAGTAGATTTATGTAGATAAAGTATTAAAAATTATCTCCTCTAACCCCTTTGTTCTAGAAGGAACACTTCCATGATCTCCTTGGAACAGGCAGTCGTTTAACCGCTGCTCGAACATCTTACTAGGCAATCTATTCCACACAAGTACCAATCGAATTATATTAGCAATAAGTATTCAATTAACAATTTTTTTTACTAGTCTTGTTTAAGTACTTTATGACACAGGTTTTAAACCTTAGTTATTTTAGCTCTATTGCTTGCTATTTGTTGAGCTGATCACTATGCTATATTTATCCCAATTCTGGGACATATGACATTATATACTATTAGTTTTATGTGCCAATTACTTCTTAACATAAATATTTTATTCATCCAATTAGTTTCTCAGGCCCTTAGGATTTGTCAGTGACTTTCCTCAGAGATCTTTTTTTCCAACTCACTAACAAATACATCAATATCTTCTCATCAGTGGAGTCATTCTCAGATAGAAATGGATGCAACTAATCCATTCGTAAGGATCCCTGAGTGCTTTATATTGACTTAGTTTTAAATGTAACATTACCTATGTTTTGTTGTGTTTGTATTTATTTTGTTAAATATTTCTCTGTGACCTTTTAATCTTGTTCAGATTCACTCAGGAGAATTGTAGATCATATGCTTCCATGGGATGACCGATTACCATTTCTGTACCATATCACTAACATATAGTCATTTGGCTTTTGTCTAAAGATATCCAATTAAAAAAAAAGGTTCACTACATCACGAAGCAGCCCATTCCATTTTGGGGCAGTTTTAATTATTAGAAGGTCAACTAGGTGGCCCAATGGATAGAGTGTTGGGTGTAGAGTCAGGAAGATCTAAATTCAAATTTGGTTTTAGCTGTGTGACCAGTCACTTAATTCTGTTTACCTCAATTTCCTCATCTGTAAAATGAGTTGAAGAAAGAAATGACAAACTACTTCAGTTTCTTTGCTTAAAAAAACCCAAATGGCTAAAAACTTACTATTTGACAAAAACTTGTCAAATTGGAAACTAGTATGGCAGAAACTAGGCATTGACCCATACTTTACACCATATACCAAGATAAGGTAGAAATGGGTTCATGATTAAGATATAGTGATATTATAAGCAAATTAGAAGAACAAAGGATAGTTTACCTTTCAGATCTGTGGAGAAGGAAGGAATTTGTGACCAAAGAAGAACTGGAATTCACTATTGAACAAAAATCAGATAATTTTGATTATATTGAATTAAAAAGGTTTTGTACAAACAAAACTAATGCAGACAAGATTAGAAGGGAAGCAATAAATTGGGAAAACATTTTTATATTGAAAGGTTTTGATAAAGATCTCATTTCTAAAATGTATAGAGAATTGACTCAAATTTATAAGAATTCAAACCATTCTCCAATTTATAAATGGTCAAAGGATATGAACAGACAATTTTCAGATGAAGAAATTAAAAACATTTCTAATCATATGAAAAGGTGCTCCAAATCATTATTGATTACAGAAATGCAAATTAAGATACCATACACCTCTCAGATTGGCCAAGATGACAGGAAAAGATAATGACAAATGTTGGAGGGGATGTGGGAAAACTGGGACACTGATGCATTGTTGCTGAAGTTATGAACTGATCCAACCATTCTGGAGAGCAGTTTGGAACTATGCCCAAAAGGGCTATCACGTTGTGCACACTCCTTGACCTAGCAGTGTTTCTACTGGGCTTATAACCCAAAGTGATCTTAAAAGAGGGAAAGGGATCTGTATGTGCAAAAATGTTTGTGGCAGCTCTTTTTGTAGTGTCGAGAAACTGGAAACTGAGTGGATGCCCATCAATTGGAGAATGGCTGAATAAATTATGGTATATGAATATTATGGAATACTGTTGTTCTGTTAGAAATGACCAGCAGGCTGAATACAGAGAGGCTTGGAGAGACTTACATGAACTAATGCTAAGTGAAATGAGCAGAACCATTGTACAAGGCATTAGCAAGACTATACAATGATCAATTCTGATAAACGTGGCTCTTTTCAGCAATGAGATGATTCAGGCCAGTTCCAATGATCTTGTGATGAAGAAAGCCACTTACAACCAGAGAGAGGTCTGTGGGAACTGAGTGTGGATCACAAAACAGCATTTTCACTCTTTTTGTTGTTTGCTTGCATTTTTTTTTTTGTTTCTCATTTTTTTCTTTTTGATTTGATTTTTCTTGTGCAGCAAGATAATTATGTAACTATATATACATATATTGGTTAACATATATTTTTACCATGTTTAACATATTTTGGATTACTTGCTATCTAAGGGAGGGGATGGCAAAAGGGGGGGGGGGAATTGGATTACAAGGTTTTGCAAGGGTTAATGTTGAAAAATTATCCATGCATATGTTTTGAAAATTAAAAAGCTATAATTTAAAAATAAATAAATAAATCCCAAATAAGGTCACAGAAATTGGAACAGAACTGAAAATGACTGAACAACAATAAATTCTTATTTTGATCTGAAATTCTAATGAATGATAAAGTACACTGAATTATCAGAAAGGGATGGTATTTGAAGGAGCTGAGGAGAAATTTTAGTAAAAAAAATTTTTAATGCAGTCACCAAAATCCCTTTTAAAATTTTTTATAAACTTATTTTTTAATTTTTTAACTTATTTTTAATCTGTTTATTTATCTTTCTATCTGTTTATTTATACTAAGTTTTCTCCCCTCTTTTAGGCCCTGTTTTGTTCCTCTATATTTGCTCTACAATTTTGGTGGTGGTGGAAATCTAAACACAAGGATATATGTGGTATTTGTCTGTTGAATCTGTGAGTATCTTTTAAACCCTAACATTAAATGCCTCCTCTACAATGAAGTCTTCAATACTTTTCCTCCAACAATCAAAATCAATCAATAAACATTTATTAAGCTCTTGCTATATATCAGGTACTGAGGTTCATCATAATTTCTTGGCATCCCAGGAATCTTTGACTCATTTTACAATCAATGTTTCTTATTTTGTATTTTCTTATCTCTGCAATTTTGTATTTAATCTTGCAATCTCCAGATCTGCTATCTCTATATTTGTTCTTGACTAGAGAGTCTGTTACTTTAATGTTTTACTACTTACTCTAAATCACCTCCCTGATGGAATCCCACAATTCTTAATTCTCATCATTGGTAACCCTGTTCATCTCCTCTCAGTTTCTCCTCTCTTAGTTCCTGGGCTTCTGAGGGTTTCTAGAGTTGCCCACAATCAAGTTAAGGCTTGTAACCTCAGCTGGGCTCTCCTGCTCCTCTCATACTTCTTTATTCTTATTTCCTCCTCTCTTTGTACATGGTCCCCATTCCCAGTCTTTCCCTATTTAGTCAATTGGCCAACAACACCTTCAACTCTCACCATCATCATTTCTTCTTTCTCCTTTCTCCTTTTCTCCAGGCATAGGGAAAAAATATTCCTACCCCTCCCCAAGGCTACCTTCTACTTTCAAGTCTGTTTCTCCTTTTACCTTCTCTAGGAACTTGCTATAGCAGACTCTTCCTCTCTGACTTTCCCTTAGCTACTTACAAATACATTTTGATTTCTCCTGTCTTAAACAATATTGAGAACCACAAAATAACAAATTACTACCACCAATAACAAAATAACCAACTAACCAACCATTACAACCTTGCTTTGGTTCTTCTCGTTCATCTAGCTACTTTCCTCTTAGTCTCCTACCTTTCCTTCCACACTTATGCATCCAGAGCCCAGGACAGTATAGCTCTAGCCTATGTTTCTAAACTTATTTTATATTTCTTCTCTTTGTCCTCTTTCTCCCTTTTGCCAAATTGACCTAATTGCTGTTTACTGAATGTGATATTTCATCTCCCACTTTCATATGTATACACGGGTGACTATCCCTCATTCCTGGAATGTGCCCCCTTCTAACTTTCATCTCTAAGGCTTTTTTGAGTTCCCTTCAAAGCTCAGCTTGGGTGATTTCCTCCAAAGGAAAATAGCTTTTAGGAAGCCTTTTCGTATCTCTCTAGTGAGTACTTCTTACCATTTCTGGTCATTTTGAAATAGAAGCAACGACAACCAGTTGCAGCCTGGTCAGCAGTCTCTCCCCTCCTCAGACGGAGTGTAACATTTTATTTTGTACCTTCCTAATGCACTCTAATGTCACATTCTCTGTTGGAGTTATCGCTGTCTGTATTATATCTCCCTTACTAATAAAGAGACTCCATGAAGAGCTTTTGGATCTAGCATGCTGCTAAGTAGGCATTTTAAGTAAGTGTTAAATTGAATTAATCTGGTTACAACAAATAATAATTCAACTTAGAGATAGGAAATATGTAGAGGTAACTAGCCTTCTGAACAGTATTTACCCACTGCCTTCCATATAGTGCATGCTCCAGACATCTATTTTCCAAATATGTGAATGTGTCCAAGGCAGTATAATGTTTTTTTATTTAATATTTTATTTTTTCCCATTATATGTAATTTTTTTTTTTTTTGGCTGAGGCAACTGGGGTTAAATGCCTCACCCAGGATCACACAGCTAGGAAGCATTAAGTGTCTGAGGCCAATTTGAACTCGGGTCTTCCTGACTTCAGGGCTGGTGCTCTATCCACTGTGCTGTCTAGCTGCCCAGAAGTATAATGTTATGGAAAAAGAAGTATACATACCAGATCTACAATGATGATAAATATCTTACAGGTTTTAAAGTTTAGAAAACACTGCATACATTATCTCATTGGATCCTCATAATATCCATGTGAGGTAGGTGAAATATTATTATTTCCATTTTATAGATGAGAAAACTGAGCCAGAGAAGCTGGAACCAGAGGACCTTGTTCCATATTTGGCTGAAAAAAAAAAAAAGGATCATTAGCTGAGAGTGAGAGTTCTTTTCCCTTATCTGTCATTGATTGGTATCTTCCTCTTCTGCCTACTTCTTTTCCTGTCTCACATGAAGAAGTGCAGATCTGACCATCTCACACTTTTCCCCTCAAACTCCAATGGCTCCCTATTATTTCCAGGATCAAATAAAAAATTCTCTTTCACTTTTGAAGGGCTTTATAACCTGGATCTGCCATTTACTATCTCTGTGTGATGTTGGGCAGAGCTTTTAACTTTTCTGGGCCTTAATTTCCTAAACTGTAAAATACCCACAAAAGTCCCTTCAGGCTTTACATCAATAATTCTGTGACTTTTTTCTTTAGGCTGTTGAAATATCTAATATCAAAACCGAGGCAGTTACTCAGTTCAGACAATAGTATGGAGGAACCCATCCCTCCCCTTTCCACCCCAGCAATATCCATTGTGTATGCTGAACAACCAGTTGCTGGACTCAATTTTTCATTTCTAGTTGTTTGTCTTGGCTTATGTCTAAGGGCTTCAGAAATTTAGAAGACTTATATGATGTGCTTCCAATCACAAATGAGGATTGCTGGCTGGCCCCTGCCATTTTTACCACAGCTGTTGCAACAGAGACTATTCTTGCTCCTAGAAAATGATCATTCTGGGAATTCTCATTATTCCCTCTGCTGCCCCATATCCAAATTATCTTATGCTCCCTTGTCTGTCAATATAGCTAAGGGTAGCCAGATGTGAAATGGAACCAATGCATGTATTTACTGGGTATCACTATCAGCTGTTCTGGAGAGGAGATTCATAGTCTGAGCTGGTTAAAGCACTATGGTCTGTTGGAAAAAGCACTAGTCCTGGAGTCAGGGGATTTGGATTCAAACTTCATCTATGATATTACTCATATGACCTTGGGCCTCAAGTTGCCCAAATATAAAATGAGAAGGTGGTATTAGATGGCCTCTGAGGTCCCTTCCAGGAATAGAGTTATGATTTTATCATTTCTAAGATCCCTTTCAACTGTAGGATTCTATAATTCTGGACGAGGTCAGTCTTTAAAACAAAAGACTGAACATTGTACCGATGGTTGTAGTGATTTCTGCAGCTTGGCTTGTACTTTACAAATATTGTAGATCCTTCCTAAACCCAATAATCTGAGATTATAAAATCATTTTAATGGCCTAGCCACTGAAGGAAAAAAAATTAATTGAAGAAGACAAAATAAATGCTTGTTAATGGGAAAAATAAAATAAAATGGGGAGGGGGGAATGCATGCAATGATTTAGATTAAATAATAATTTTTGCAAGCTAGCCCTAGAAAGCAAAGTCTAACCCAAAGCTCTTACAGACTGATATTTGAAAAAAGATCTATGATTTCAACTCTGTGGGAAACCTCTTGCAGTAATATTAGCTGTAGCTTCTGCATGCCTCAAAGGCATCATAGATCTGGAGCTGGAAAGAACCTCAGAGACCATCTAGTTAACCCTGTTATTTTTTTTCTTCTGGGTAATTAATTTTATTATTCATGCTAGCAATAATTATTAAAAAGGTTCAATGACATTCTTGAATGCCAAAGATCCCTCATGGAATCCAATTTACTCAGCCCATGGAACTCAACTCATTCAACACTTGTATGTCATTGGAAGAATGGATGTTTATGAGGGTAGCAATAGACTCTGATTGCCAGCCCTGTCCTCTAACAAATGTCTTTGTAGATTGATTTTGTGAGTTGCTATAGTCAGAAAAAAAGTCATTATTTTAGGGCCCAGTTTTCTGGTTAAGTGAATAAATAAGCATTTATTAAGCTCCTTCTTTGTGCCAGATTATATACTAAGTGGTGGGGATAGAAAGGTTAAAGATAGTCCGTCTTGTCAGAGGAACTCACAGTTTAGAGAGACAAGGCAGATGACATAGTGGTGAGCTTTCTAACTTTAACTAGGTTAGTTTGGGGATGACATCACTATCCCATAGTTCTTTCTAATTGAGGAGGGCCTGTCAGAACTTAATTCTATTAGCATAGCCATCGGGAAACTGGGACTCCCTTCCATATATGAACAGACATCAGACTAGAACTTTGGAGCTTCTTATATGCAAGAATCTTTTTAAAATGTTTTTTCTATACATTCAAGGTTGGAGAAAAGTAAAAGGGTGGGTTATTACCTAATATACCAGTTCTACAATAACAAGAATAACTTTGTAGGCTTCAAAATTTAGAAAATCGTTGGCAAATTGCAATTAATCCTCACAAAACCATTATGATTTAAGTAGGACAAAAGCATTGTCCTTCATGTTTGGGAGACAAAAGAGTTCTTGTTCTAAAAGACATATTCTACTAGGGAGACAGAGAATCACAATGCTTTGTACTGTTTAACATGGTTAAACTGAATTGAAAGCCTCTCACTGAACCTCAGTTTCCTTGTTTGTAAAATGGAAATAATACTTGCACTCCCTTCATATTTGAGAGACAGAAAATCTTCTTATCCTCAAAGACATTATATCCTAGGGGTATAGAATATGGAAACAGGCAAATAATGCAGGTAATTTGGGGAAAGAGAGCCCTAATAATTGAACATAGTGCCTAGTGATTAGTAAATGCTTAATGAGTTCAATTTATAGACTAATAATGAGGGGATGGGGTGAGACATAGGATGTGAGCCTTGAAGGAAGAAATGAATCCCAAGGGGAAGAGTTGGACATTCGGGTCAAGGTCAAGAAGAACCTTGGGGCACGGAAGACAGCTTGTGTGGAGATGGCAGCTGGAATGCTAAATTTAGAGAACAGCTAGGAAAGTCAGTTTGTTGGGAGAGGAGCGTGTGAAGGGCGAAAATGTGAAATACTCCTGGGAAGGTAATTCATTGCCCTTTTCACTCTGCTGTATGATGAATATTAACCTCAAAGAACTGTTGCTGCTGAACTTAGCTTCATCACACACTTCTACATGAACTGATGAGCTGGATTGTTCTGACATCCCTTCTCGGAATGCCCCCCAGTGGATGTGAGCCATCACATTCCCCACCAGGTGGCAGCACTGGAGCATATTAAGGGAGAAAAATTAGGGAAAAGAATAATATTGCTTACTTTTCAAGTTTGCATAAAGCTGCTGACTCAGGAGAGAAACAAGTCTTTTTGTATATTAACCTCTGTACCAAACCACCCTCCCTCTTTGAGACCTTAGAATACTGGATTCTCTCCATCAGTGACAGAGATGATGGGGCCAGCCATCATGAGTTCTTGATGCTTTTATATGTCTCATTGCCCTCATTCATTTTCATCCATTCTCTTCTTCTTTTCAGAATAAGAGGTGATTTTAATCTTGCCAAAGCTAACTCCTTTATCATTTTATCTTCTAGACATTTGGGATTTTTCTGTGCCCTTATAGAACTCTGGTACATATGGTTTTTTTTTTTTTTTTTTCCTATTAATTAGAAAGTGACAGCAATTTTTTAATCACTTTTCTATGTGCATTCCCAGCACAGAGATCAGCACTTAAATGTTTTACTATAATGTTTCATCTCTGCCATCCTTACACACTCTTTTTCACCATTCACTCACATAGTTTGACTCCTGACCCCTTCCTATTCAGGGAAGCAGTGATTCTTTATGTTTTAAAAAATTATTTAAATTTAAACATCTTTCCCATACATAACAAATACCAATTAACTTGAGCATTTCTGAATACTGAGAACAAAAGTATTTCTCATGAAACTTGGAATCTCCACTGTGAACATCTTGATGCTTTTTGTTTTTTAAAGCGTAGAATACATTCAGCATGATAGTTTCAGTGATTTTGCTGGTTTTGTCCCACTCCTAATCTGAGGATTTGCTGTAGTTTTCATTGCTGTTTTTTTTTTTTAATGTTGTATCATTCTTACTTGAACTCAGTTGCCTCCAAAACTCTCTCCAGAATTAAAAACCAAAAAACCCTTTCCTGGAATCAAGAGACTTGTCAAATAAGACAAATCACATGAAAACCATGTTCAAGAATTATCTATCTCGTTCTCATGTCTTAATGTATATCCCTTTCTGCATCTCATCACCTCTCTGCCAGCAGGTGAGTAACATGCTTTGTCTTTGGTTGCTTAGAGGTGAAGTTACTCATTGCATTGATCAGCGTTCTTCTGTCTTTCAAAAGTATGTTTCTCTACATTATTGTATAAATTGTTTTCTTAGTTTAGTTCCTATCATTCTGTATCACTTCTTATGTCTTCCCAAGTTTCTCTGGATTTGGTTTTTTTTTTTTTTTCATTTCTGATAACAATATAACATTTCATTACATTCATATGACATATGAATGTACAGATAATGTATGTACATATAATACATATAACATAACATACAATAATACACATAATGCATGTTCATATAACACATACAACATAACATACAATAAAAAACCAACAATAATCTCTGCCCTCAAGGAGCTTAATTCTATTGTGTGTGAATAATATCTACATAAACAGGTAAATGGATATAGATAGATGATAGAGAAAGCGTCTATCAAACTCTTATTTGTCCTGGTCAGTGTAAGTGCTGAGAATACAGACTTACAAACAAAGTAAGCAAGAAGATCTTTGCCCATAAGGGTTTAAATTCCAATGGCGGAAGAAACCACATAAGAGAGAACTAGAAAGAGGATGGGAGGGAAGTACATGATATGAAAATGGCCTGGAAGCATAGTGGATGCTTGGATCCATGCAAGATAAGATTAAAGCTGAACTCTGAGTTGAGAAGCTTCCACTGGGGAAAAGGTAGAGATGCCATGGTGATAATGGAATAAAAAAAATAACAATATTTTGTTATAATAATATAAATAAAATAAAAATAACAAACAAACAAACAAATAAATAAATGAACCCCTAGGCAGATCAGAAAACACCTCTAGTGCCTCTCCACTTACCACAAAGGTTGTGAGACAAGTGTTTTGTAAATTTTAGTGGGATGTAAATGTGAAATATTAATTACTCTTATAATGGGCATCCTAGCTTTGGAACTGAAGAATAAAAGTTCAAATCCTGATTGCTACCTATATGATCTTAAGCAAGTCATTTGATATTATGATTTCAGTTTCCTTATCTCAACAGCTTCTAATAGTCCCTTCTAATTTTAAATTTATGCTCCCTTAGCCCAGGTCACATCTTCTCTCCAGTAGTTTGGGCAATCCACAATTGCCTATGTGGATGTGTAAAAATAAACCATTTTAAGCTAAGAACAGGACCCTTGTTAAATAGACTTAGATGGACAGACCAGGAGTACTTGGAGATCCTCTAAGATAAAAACAAGGTCATAGATCCTTGCTGGAGCTCAATGTATTTGGAGCATTTATGCTGACTAGAAGAGAGAAATAAAATGTCACATGATTGGACAATAGCCACGCACAGAAGCAGTGGATAGAGCACTCTGTCCTGAAATTGGAAGGACCTGAGTTCAAATTTATATTCAGCCACTTGACACTTACTAGTTGTGTAATGCTGGGCAAGTCATTGAATCCTATAGTTTTGCAAAAAACCAACCAAACAAATAAAGTATACATCCACACAGGACTTTTCAGGCAAAGGACACTTTTCATACAACAGTACATTGGCTCCAGTTGTCCACATGAGGGAACTTTCTGATTCTTGGGAGTCCTGATTACCTCTGTTTCTTAGTAGTTGAACCAATAGCATTGAACAAACTGAGGAGTTGAAGAAGACAATACTTTTGCTTCTCAAGATCTTGTAAAGAAGGTAGGTCAAGTTTTTATTATGTGTATTTCACATATGAGGCTGCTAGGGTGATGAAGAGAGAGTGCAAGGTCTGAAGTCAGGATGATCTGAATTGAAATCCAGTCCCACATACTTACTAGCTATGTGACCACAGCCTTAACTTCCACTAAATCTTGGAATTAATTAACCTCATCTATAAAACTGTAATAATTGTAATAGTGCTTACTTTCTAGGGTTCTTGTGAGGATAACATAATTTTTAATGGAATAATTATTTGACTTTATTAACAAAGTATTGGACATCAATTTTTTCTTTTTGAGTCAAGTAGTTTTCTATCAATAAATATCTTAAAACTAGCTCTATGGAATAATTGAGGTTTCAGGTGGCTAAAAGATTAGCCTAGTAAATGTTGAAACTGTATGCTCTATTATATAATGGTCCTTCTCATCATCCTTAGTAACAAAATTGAGCTCTTTGGACAAAGTTCTAAAGTTAATGAAATGGTTTCAAATACCTCTTTTTGTTCTCCAATTGATAAATGGTCAAAGGATATGAACAGACAATTTTCAGATGAAGAAATTGAAACTATTTTTAGCCCTATGAAAAGATGCTCCAAGTCATTATTAATCAGACAAATGCAAATTAAGACAACTCTGAGATACCACTACACACTTCTCAGATTGGCTAGAATGACAGGGAAAGATAATGCGGAATGTGGAAGGGATGTGGGAAAACTGGGACACTGATACATTGTTGGTGGAATTGTGAATACATCCAGCCATTCTGGAGAGCGATTTGGAACTATGCTCAAAAAGTTATCAAACAGCGCATACCCTTTGATCCAGCAGTGTTATTACTGGGCTTATATCTCAAAGAAATCTTAAAGAAGGGAAAGGGACCTGTATGTGCAAGAATGTTTGTGGCAGCCCTCTTTGTAGTGGCCAGAAACTGGAAACTGAGTGGATGCCCATCAATTAGAGAATGGCTGAATAAGTTATGATGTATGAATGTTATGGAATATTATTGTTCTATAAGAAATGACCAGCAGGATGATTTCAGAAGAGCCTGAAGAGACTTACATGAACTAATGCTGAGTGAAATGAGCAGGACCAGGAGATCATTATATACTTTAACAACAATACTATATGATGATCAATTCTGATGGAATCTCCTCAACAATGAGATGAACCAAATCAGTTCCAATTGTTCAATAATGAATAGAACCAGCTACACCCAGTGAAAGAACTCTGGGAAATTAGTGTGAACCACTACATAGCCTTTCCAATCCCTCTATTTTTGTCTGCCTGCATTTTTTATTTTCTTCACAGGTTAATTGTATATTATTTCAAAGTCCAATTCTTCTAGTGCATCAAAATAACTGCTGGACATGGATATGTATACATATATTATATTTAACATATAATTTAACATGTGTTAGTCTACCTGCCATCTGGAGAGGTGGGGGAAGGAGGGGAAAAATTGGAACAAAAGGTTTTGCAACTGTCAATGCTGAAAAATTACCCATATACCATATACCATATTACCCATATAAATGTATATATATATATATATACATAATATATATATATATGGTATATATATATGGTATGTATATAAATTACCCATATACCCAAATAAAAAGTTATAATAAAAAAAAACCTCTTTTTGCTACTGGGAAACTTCAGTATTTCAGTGAATTTGTCATCTCATTGGTGTGCATGTTCCACCTACTTTGTGCAAAGCACCATGCCAGGCATCTCTTTATTGTTGTTGTGGGGATTTTTGTTGTTTAAAAAAATTTCTTAGTTTGTAAAACAATGCTACAATTAAAAAAGAAAAATAAAAGATCTAGCTTCTGAAGTTTATAGCCGCAAATGCAACTACATTCGATTGAATTAATATGATGAATTAAAAGACCAAACTACAAAATTGAAAATTAAGTCATTGTATATGTGGGAAGAGAGAAATGGAAGGATCCATCACTAATTAAAACACAGAGCCATGGTGAATTGTAATTAAAATTAGCAATAAAACACAATTCAGCAAAAGAAGTCAGCTGCCTAGGGCTTCTTTGTATAGATGTGGAGAATCCATGGAAAAACAGTAATCATTCAAGAGAAAGACCAAATGAATATGGGGTACATGATGGAGAGACCATTCACCCTCATAGTTACATCACAAAGCCATTGTTCTGCTGAAATAGTCATTGGGGATTTGAAAGACAAAATCATTCACTGGATATAGATTGAAATCTACCCCTGCCTTCTCATCCAATAAAGTTCTCAGCCTTCATCTAGATCAGATTGTCTGTGTACTTTTATTGTTTTGATAACTGTATAGAGGAGTGTGCTGGGAAATGTTTAACAACTGACTTTCTGAAAACATAGGGCATACTTCAAAGTTAAATTTGGATTATAAATATTTTCTCAGTCACTATCTTAAGTCTAGAAAATCAATAAAACAATAAACTAAGTCTCGATTTGTAGCATTATCTGATTTCCAAAAGGTAAGTGCTTATACTCATACTTACCTCAAGCTCAAACTCATACTCAAAACAATCAAAAACTGGTTTTAGCTCACCTCTGACTATACAGTAATATAACTGATTTTCTCAATAACACTATCTATGTATTTTATTTTGCACATTTAAAAACATCCTGAGAAGGGAGCCATAGACCTCACCAGACTGCCAAAGGGGTTTGTTACACACACTGTGCTAGATGTTTTTACATTTCATTGGTACAAAGTAAGTCTTTAGATAGTTTTTTTGTCATCCCTCCTTCTCTCCTACATGAAGAACACTTCTTTTGTTTTTAATTATCCATTTCTTGGATGATATTCCTTATATCTCTTCTTGAACACAACCATCATTGTCAATGCATTGCAGCTGACGTGCTCACTGTGTCTTTTCCTTGATGTTTTGATCACTTACAACTTTTGCTCACCCCCTTTTCTTGGGATTCAAAATATTCATACAAAGCTCCATTTGCACCCCCAATAAGAGGATTGTGAGGTGGGTGACTCTGTACAGCCCTCCCTCACTTAAATCCAGCTCACTTGGGTATCATGGCGTCACCTCCCTGATGTCATGGGCATTTTCCAGAAGGAAGAACAAATAACATCAACAAGAATCCCTAATCTTCTCTGGAGTTATTCTTTAATCATGGGCAACCGAGTAACCAGAGATCTAATTAATCAAGTGATAATCTTTTAAACTTCAAAATGGTGAGAGGATCCATCTCACAAACCCTTGGAGTTAATAGTCAAAGTCACTAGAAGTAAAGACTATAGTCGACAATAGAGGGAACTTCTGTAGGAAGATGGGAAAAGATGGTTGCAGGATATGGTTATATCTGGTGGTTTCCGAGCTTATGACCCCGCTTATTGGGGAGAAGAGCCAGTTAGGGGATTCAAGGAAGGGGCTGATCCTTAAAGCACAGCAGCAAGAAACACCTAGAAGGAGACCCTCCTGAGAATTTGCCAGAGGATCTGGCCAGGATCTGAATCTGTGTCTCACTCAGTCCACTTTTTGTGTACCAGTCAACAAGTATTTATTAGGCACCTAATAAGTACTTTTTGGAAATCTATTAAGCTCCTAGTTTGTTAAATGACAGGGATACAGATTGTTTCTGCTCTTAGGGAGCTTATATTCTAATGGAACTTTGTGTGTACAAGTGGAGAGTGTACTCTGTCTTAGGGGGGAATGTTTTGCAACAACTCTTTGCTTCGTCTTCTCAAGTAAATATTCTTTTAAAAGCTAATAGAATTAGCAGCAGGTAGTTAAGTAGATAAAGAACAAGGTCTTAGACTCAGGAAGACCCGACTCCCTGAGTTGAAATCTTATCTCAAATACTTACTATCTAGGTAACCCTGGTCAAGTCACTTAACCCTGTTTGCCTCAGTTTCCTCATCTGTTAAATTAGCTGAAAAAGAGAGTGCAAATTACTTTAGTATTTTTGCCAAGAAAACCCCCAAAAGTTGGACATAATTGAATCACAAGAAAAGGAATTCTAAGGTTTGATTGATTGATAATGGAAAGTTCCCAGATCAGAGTTCAGGGATTACAGTGTTAGGAACTGCAGAAATCCTCAGGGTCTTGAGGGAGAGTTATAATTGTTTGCCTCTGGGGACCTAGTTTACGAATGTGAGGACAAACTGGGAGAGAGATCAGAAGGAGTACTAAAATAGGAAAAAACAGAAGACCACAAGCAATGTGAAAGTGCCCTGAAGGAGTGACTGTGTGAGAACAGAGACCAGGCTTCATCTTCCTGTCAAAACTTGGCTGTGCCATTTCAATAACCAGTTTTTGTGCCTTTGGCCAAGTTAGTCAGTGTAGGTCTCAGTTTTCTCATCCATAAAATGAAACGGCTAGACTAGGTGACCTCTAAGGGCTTACCCCACTCAAAAATATCTAAGCCTTTCATTTCTCTGAGGGTTGGGGAAGTTCTTTGCTGTGATTTAAAAAGATCTGCAGTTGAGTTGCTGGCTATATAGGGAAATTTGGCAAAAAAAAAAAAAAAAAAAGAGAGAGAGAGAGACTATTTTAAACAGAGGATTTAAAAAGAGGAAGTGAGAGCTGTCATTCAGATTTTTTTAAAAGGCAAGATTTATTTAGAATTCATTAAGGGTCCAGATGTGGCTCCATTTTTCTTGAGGCATTGCAGTCATACAGTTCACAACAACCAAGACAGACATGTATTTCCTGATTACTGCACCATCTGAGGGGTGTATTTTGGAATATAACAGTCTTAATTACATTAGTGACTTATGTATTAATCACCATTAGTGTCTCTTTTCTTGGTATTATTATATCACTATGGTGAGAAGCAATATAGAGCTGTTGGCTACAGTCAAGATGAGCTTCTGACATCTATTGACTCTGATTCTTGGTGAGTCGTTTTCCTTTCCAGTCTTCCAGGTAACGTCGATTTTGTAGTGCAGGTGCTGATTTGCCATAATAAGAGAGAATTTTTTCATTGGGAGTTGCCAGTGCAATCATAGCTTCAGTTGAACATATTTGAAATAAAAACTAGGGTGAGGAAAATTAGAGCTTTGTCCAGGGTTTGGGAATTTAGAGGGCACAGCCTTTATATTTTTAAGGAAGAAGATATAGATGGAGCCCTAAGCATGGGCTTAGGCAGTATTAAGGAGAACAGGACCCTTTGATCCAGAGAGTATAGCCTTGCAACCCAGTCTACTTTGAGAAGAAGGGCGATCCAACCTCTGAATCCCCAGTTTTGGAAATCTTTTCTTTCCTTCTCTTAACTTTTTCACAGATTAGTAGGTAGAAGATGGGAATGAAATCCAGATTGATAGTGTGGAGGGAGAGTGAGTTCTTGCAGTATTTTATAACTTGGGAGAGATTATAGCTTGGGAACCTTATGTTGATGGGAAAAGGACGCAATTTACATTTCACCTTATTTTGCTATCTCGTTTTATCCTAACAACATTGGGAGGTAGGTGCTATTTTGTTTATTTTTATTTTATTATTTTACAGATGAGGAAACTAAGGCAGAAAGAGGTTCAGTTACTCAGCCTAAGGTCACATACCTAGCAATTAACTTAGGTCTTCCTGACTCTAGTTTCAGCACTCTATCCACTTTGCCACTTAGTATCTAAGACCAAGAGGGTCTTATCCCTCAATTGATTGTCATGAAGTCAGAAATCATTGATCAGAAAGGACTGGATCATACTGAATCACACTGAATCTTTGTTGTACCATAGAATATTTTATATAAAAGAAAACTATATTGGGAGTCAAGAGACCCCAGTTCAAACTTTTGCTTAAACTCTGTCTCAGACACCATTTCTGGCCTTCTGTGTTTTCCTCCAAAATGAGAGGGATTTAGATAAGGTGGTCTAGTCTCTCTCACTCCACTATCCCTAAAAGAATCTGATAGTCTATGCAACTTGGAGTCCTTTTACCTCCTTAGCTGAGTCTCAGTTTTCAGTGAGCTGATACACCTTTGTGACTTTGGACAAATTATTCTCACTGATTTCCTCATCTGAAGAATGAAGGGGATAGACTAGATCAGGAACATACAATACACAGACCCCACATTCTGTAGCAAGCTGAATCAGATAAAAATGTAATTGGGAAGTGTTTTTTTTTAAATACAATACAACATAAGTAATGCTGATTTGTGGTTTTCTAAGTCAATATGTAACTTGTAGGGATATGTTTCTATTTGATCCCTGGGCTAGATAATGCTTTTAGTTTTAGGCTAGTTTCCTTCTAACTGTAGGATTCTGTGATGATCTTATCAGTTCTTCCATCAAGAAAATATCTCTTTTTTACTTAAGAGATACCATTCCACATACAAATCATATTTTTTGTATGCCACTATGAAAAAAATATATATTTATTATATATATGATATATAAGTAAATATATATAGCTAATCTTAACACTTAGTTTTCAAGAATAATCAGTTAAAACAAAAAGTTACCAGATGACACTCTTCCACCCTGTTGGAGTGGTCTGCTCTCATGGTGTTTTGGGATAGCTGCTTCCCTAACTTCAGCTGATAGTACTTTTCAGGCCTCTTGCTCTAAGCAAAATGTTCCTTGTTATAGCCAGTGGTGTACTGGAGCCAGCTCATATCTGGACAATTATTAAAATTTCAGTATCAACATTTATACCCTAGAAATTGGAAAATTTTACAATCAAGAATTGATCTCTTATTTTGTGGATTATCTAGACTTAAAAAGTAATGGAGGAAATGTTAGTATAAATTAAATTTAAGTGTCTCGTGTCTGTTTTTTTGAGAGCAGGTAGTTAAACATTTACTCAGTACATCTCTGGTTATGGCTTTGGTAACTGGCCCTACATGAGGTTATTTCTGAAGGGAAAATTGAGAAAGCTTAAAGTTTCCTTTCTAAAGTCTTTCCTGGTGAGCAATGTTTTCAACTCAAAATGCTCCCATGTAATTATTCCTCTCTCTGTCTTTGCCCTTTTCTTTTACTTGACTTAGAATCTGTTTACTCAGCAGTTTAGAAGCCATACCACATAGTGATCAGTTGACATCAAGACATCTAGACAATATGCTTGGAAAGCAAGAAAGAGGAGTAAATATCACAACCACAAGCTTTTGATTCCCTCCTTGCCATAGGTTTTAAGGTGGTAAGGATATTCTTTTGAAGGCACTTTCTTACCCCTGTAAAAAGAATGTCTGAGGAGGGCTCTGGATCAAAAGTTATGTCAGAGACACTAATTCAGCCAATTCTAAAAATTTGCATGCAATATTGGATTTAACATACGTTTCTACCATGTTTTACATATATTAGACTACTTGCCATCTAGGGGAGGGGATGGGGGAAAGGAGGGGGAATTGGAACACAAGGATTTGCAAAGGTTAATGTTGAAGAATTATCCATGCATATGTTTTGAAAAATAAAAAGCATAAAAAATTTGGATGCAACCCAAGAGTTCTACTGTTGTGAGATTCAACTAGTACAGAATCTAGAACAGGAATTCAAGTTGATTTTTGGAAGTTGTGACTCTTGGGAATGTTTTACTCATCATCTCTGACTAAAGATATCAGATATGAAATTCTCTCAATTTTTATAAAACTAGATTTGAGGAAGGCATTGGTTTAATTTATTATACTGTGAAGGGGCGGGGTGAAGAATGATGGGTAGTTAGCTATGTCTGGAGAGACACACAGAGAGAGAGACAGAAAAAGGGAGGGAGGGAGAGAGAGAGAGAGAGAGAGAGAGAGAGAGCGAGCTCTTTCACTTGCATTTAGATGAACATGATTGCATTTAGAACAAGTGGTATAAAAAGTTTCTTTTTTTTTTGGATTAAACAATAGAAACATAAATCTATCATCAGGTATTATATATGAGTATTATATAATAACATCACATATTATATTAATATATGTTATACATAATATAACATATATTACATATAAATCATATATGTGATAATATATATTATATAATAAGAGTATTGTAATAAAGACTAACTATTCAACTTGGTGATGCAGTGGTTTTGGCATCTTAAACAAAGTACCTACTTTGAAGCTTAATTCTGGAGAATAGACAAATCTAGTTAATTTGGGAAGAGGGTCCTTATGAACTTAATAGAATATAAATTCCTTAAGAATATGAATTGTAATCTTGTCTTTGTATTCCCAGCATCCAGAATGAGACTTTGAATGTAGAAGGTATTTAAATGTTTGCCAAAGTGAGTTTGACCTAAGTAGATGACATATAGAATTATATTAATTTAATGATCACATTCATTAGTGTGGAAATTCTCTTCACCCCTATAGATGCAAAAAAATTTTAACACCTTAGTAGACAGATTGTGTTGGTGTGGCTGAAAAATTAATTACACTTAATTGTCCCCATATTTAGCTGGACTGGCCTTCAAAAAATATGTGGTTTATCTCCAAGTCCATACCTGACATATTTTTAGATTGATAAAATTTAAACTTGCACCTTGTTGACACAGCCTTCATGAACCTAAGATTAATTTATATTGATGTGACGAATCACAATAGGTCTTCGGAGAATTTTTTCTTTCGTACTTTAATTACTCTCTGATCTCACTTCTTTCTCTATCAGTGTATATACCACAATCTATCCAAGCCTTTTTATCCTGTGAAATTCTTGCCCCCATCTTCCCATGAAGCTGCCTCTTCCACAGAGAATCTAGTTGATGGGACAAAGATCTTATTATAGATCTTTGACAATTCTATAGACACTTAAATAGACAAGATCTTGGTTTTTTTAAAATTATTAAAGCTTTTTATTTTCTAAACATATGCATAGATAATTTTCAACATTCACTCTTGCAAAACATTGTGTTCTAATTTTTTTCCTTCCTTCCCCTCACCCCTTCCTGTAGACAGCAAATAATCCAATATATGTTAAACATGTGTAATTCTTCTATGCATATTTCCACAATTATCATGCTGCACAAGAAAAATCAGATCAAAAAGGAAAAAATGAAAAAGAAAACAAAATGCAAGCAAACACAAAAAAGAATGAAAATACTATGTTGTGATCCATACTCAGTCCTCCCAGTCCTCTCTCTGGGTGCAGATGGCTCTCTTCATCACAAGACCATTGGAACTGACCTAAATAAGATCTTGTTTTCAAAAGGTCAGAACATCTTTATTTACCACCTTCTCTCAGACTTGAGTAGAGGTAGCCCAGAATCCAGAAATAGTGGTGGACATAATAACTCTTTTGAACAACCAGCCCACCACAGCCATCATCAAATATTCATATGTTCTGACACAAAGCAAATATTAAGTTTGTATAGTGACTGAGTCATAGTACCAATAGTAGTATTATTCCTTTTGTACTTCTTTTCCATACAATCTCAAAGGAAATTTGAATGCCATTTCTTTTATATTTTGCAATTTGATTTATATAACATGTGCACACTAAAAAAGTAGTGACTAGAATGTAGGAATAAGTGACAATGCCATCTTAAGGCTCTTGATAAAGAGAAAATTAGAGCCTGACACATACACATTTGAGCTTTTGGAAGAGAGAATGATTTTCAAGGAATTCAGAGAAAGAATAGACAGGGTTCCCTCGCCAAAGATTCTATAAAGAGAATTGGCTCAAGAGGAATAGGAGTCTCTCAAGAATATTCTGTAGACATATCCAAATTATTTAGATGAGGAAAAGAAGGGAAAGGGGAGCTGCCTAGGAAGAATAGAAAATTCTGCTGACCAACTGGAATGTTAAAAAAAAAAGCATGGAATTGAGAATGAATATAAAAGTGAAATAGTGGCATATAAAAATAGCAGAATGCTAAAACCCAGGGTAAGCTAAGGCCCGTGATAAAAGTTCAAAACAAGAAAAAACCTTCCTGCTTTCCTTGCTCTCTGTCTTTGTCTATCTGTCTCTCTGTCTCTTTTATTTTCTTTTTTACTCTTTACTCTTTCTTCCTTTTACTCTTTCACTTTCATTCTCTTTTCCCTCTTTCACTTTCTTTCATTCCCTTTAACACTTTCACTCTTTTACTCTTTTTTTTTTTTTTTTGGCTACCTCTTTCACTGAGAAAAAGATCTGAAATGATATTGGATCACTTTTCTAGTGAATGAAAGGAAGATAATAAATGAAGGAGAAAGGGCAGAACTTCTTAATTTCTATTTTGCTGTTACTTTTCTATCAAAGTAATTATTAGACTGTGAAGTGTGGAACAAAAATATTTAAAATGGCCTCATCTATATATAAGAGGTTACTGAAAAAGAGCCAGCTACCATGTCTGGACCAGTATGATCCATGGTATTGCAAGAACTTTCAAATATGGTTGCTGAGCTGTTCACTATGATCTTTACAAACACATCAGCACAGGAAAGGTATTGCATGACCAATGTCCCAGTTTTCAAAAAATAGAAAATTGATTTTTTGAATGAGGTCAAAAACTTATCCAAGTATGAAGAACTCAGGAAACTAAGATTGGTGAATTTATCCCTGAACTTGTGGAGACACTTAGGTTAACAGTTTGTATTTGTTTTACAGAATGAAATATACAACATGGGACTTAACATAGTTTTTATTCACTGAAGAAGTAAACTTATATCAGATCAATATAATTCTCTCCAAAAATATAGGTCATGTGTTCATGTGTGCAGGCGTATTATGCTGCACATTGTAACTGGTGGATACAACAAGAAACAAGTGCCATTGTCTGCCCTTGAAAAGATAATTTTTTAACAGGAAAGGTGATAAAGAGAAGCCAGAAAGAAGAGGGCCACTACGGCATTTAGATATTGCCAAATGGTTTGGAAATGGTGGGGAAGTAAAATTGAGGTCTATTTCAAAACAAGATAGAGCAAAAAGGAGCAGCTAGATAATGCAGTGGATAGAGAACCAGCCCTGAAGTCAGGAGGAGCCGAGTTCAAATGTAGCCTCAGACACTTAATATTCACTAACTGTATGACTCTGAGCAATTCATTTAATTCCAA
Source organism: Sarcophilus harrisii (assembly GCF_902635505.1). NCBI lineage: Eukaryota > Metazoa > Chordata > Mammalia > Dasyuromorphia > Dasyuridae > Sarcophilus > Sarcophilus harrisii. The sequence goes on from NC_045429.1 coordinate 143,294,670, forward strand.
TTGCCTCACCCTCCCCCAATTAAATAAATAAGGCAAAAGCTCACTAACAAAGCCCCTTTTACCTTGTGATGATATTGAGGTTTGAATAAGTTAAATGCTTGTCCATGGATACATAGCTTAGTAAGAGTTTGAGACAGGATTTGAAACCGTGTTTTCTCTCCCGCCCCCATTTTTATTATTTAAAAAAAAATTTAATACACATGGCTTTATGGATATGTTGGGAGAGAAAAATCAGAACAAAAGTGGAAAACCACGGGAGAGAAAAAAAGCTAACAGAAAAAAGAAGCGAACATAGCATATGTTCAATCTCCTTAATTCTTTTTTTTGGATGCAGATGGCATTTTCTATCCAAAGTCTATTGGGATTGCTTTGGAGAAACCATGTTTTCTTAACTGACAAGTTCAGCACCTCATTTTTTTATTGGTCATCCGATAAAAACACTTTGTGCCCTAATGTTGCTGTTGTCATTATTTCAGTCATGTCTGACTCTTTATGACCCAATTTGTGATTTTCTTGGCAAAAATACTGGCATGGTTTGCCATTTCCTTCTCCAGCTCATTTTATAGATGAGGCAATTATGGTGAATAGGGTCACACACCTGGTAAATGTCTGAGTCTGGATTTGAACTTCTATCTTCCTGATTCCAGGTCTGGGATTCTAACCATTACACCATCTACCTGCCACAATGTGTCCTTATACAGATACTCATTACTACTTGCTTGCTTAGTTTCTTCTCCCAATTAATTCTTACACTGTTGCTGGATTAACCATTCTTATGAAAAAACTTGATCATAGGCTTCTGTACAGAGCCCTTTGATAATTCCCTATTGCCTACAAAATAAAGTACAAAATCATCACCTTGGCCACCATAATCTTTCCAGGCTTATCTCACACTCCTATAAGATACAGCTGCAATGTGCCATCCCTTGGGTAACTACTATTTTCCTTCCCTGTAAACTTTGTTCTTGCTGGTCCTTCTACGAGGAATATTCACTTGTGCATTGTGATCTGCCTTTTGCAAATCCTATCTAAACTTAAAGGCTCAGCTACGTGCCCCCTTCTCTAGGGAATTTCCACTTTGTAGAGAACTTCTACTTTTCTTCTGTACTTTATTGCATATAGCTCAGAAATCTGTTGCTGCTATTTCAAATGGCTCCTCTTGCCAAGGCAAACTCCACCTGCACAAAGATCCCATTCTATCCTACTTTCTGTAGCATGTTTTCCCCTCTATCATATCTATTTTCACTAATCTTCAGTTGTTCTTGTCTACTGACTGATATCCTACAATTATTTTCTGTTTTCCCCATCCTCAAAAAGCCCTTAATTCATTTATCCATTCTAACTATCAGCCTCTATCTCGTCTCCCTTTAGTGGCCAGACTCCTTAAGAAGAACTGTCTTCAGTAGGTACCTCCACTTCCTTTCCTCTTAACTCTCTTAAGAATTTGCAATCTGATTTTTACCTCATCATTCAACTGAAGCTAGTCTCTCTGGAGTTGCTGTTGTAATTGCCAAATGTCCTTTTCTTGATCCTCATTTTAAAAAATCTCTCTGCAGCTTTTGTTTGACCCTTTTGTCATCCTTTTTCTTGATATTCTTCTTTCTAGCTTTTCATTTTTTAAACTTTCTCATGTTTCTTCTCCCACCCTTCTGACATTTCCAGTGTCACCTTTACAATATCTCCAACCATGTCATGCCTCCTAATTGTGGGGATCACCACGGTTCTCCTGGACCTTCTCTATGCTAATGCACTTGGTGATCTCATCAGCTCCAGTGGTTATATTTTTTTAATATGATTCTCAAATCTACTTATCCAGTTGTAGCAGCTTTCTTGTTCTCAAGTCTCATCTCTTCAACTTCTTGATAGACAGCTTATACTGAATGTCCTGTAGATATCTTAAACTTAATACATCTAAAACTATTTTTACTTCTAAACCTATTTCTCATCCTAACCTCCCTAGTACTATTGAGAGTACCTGCATTCTCCCAGTCACCCAGGCTCACAATCATAGTGTCATCATTGAGTCTTTGCTCTCTCACCCATCTCTCCACAATCTAATCAGTTGTCAAATGCTTTCATTTCTACCTTCACATCTCTTGTATATGTCTCCCTTTGTCTTCTGACACTACAACCAATTTGATGGATTGTGTCTGGACTATTGGATAATAGTCTACAGGATAATAACCTGTGGATTGATCTTCTTGGCTCAAGTCCCTCCTCATTGCACTCGATCAGCTCAGCTGTCAAACTTAATGTTTGACTATATCATTGCCTTTATTCAATAAACTCTAATCAGTTCCTGTTATCTCTAGGATCAACTATAAGATCCTGTCACTTTTCCAGGCTCTTCATAACCTAACTCCTTTTGCTGGCTTTCGCCCATACCTAGAATATTCTCCCTCATTTTCTCCTCCATTTTAGCTAAAATTCTTTTGTAAGAAGCCTTTCTCAGTCTATCTTAATCTTTGTGTCTTCATTTTGACTGCTCTCGTTATCCTGTAAAAATCATTTATGTTTTCTTCATTATACTGTGAACTTCTTGACAATAGGGACTGTTTATTATTCACCTTTCTTTTTATTCCCATACCTCATAGTACACAGTAGGCACTTAGTAAATTCTAGTTGACTGATTTTTCCATGAACAAAAATTCATAATGTTCTTATGCTCATATTGATGAATTACTATTGCATTTTTACCACAAAATATCTACTTGCATGTATTATATGTCCCCTTCTACTTTATGAATTCAAGGGCATGCAGGAGACATGATTTATCTTTGTATTTTTCCTGAAGTATCAGTACCCAACTGATACTTCGCAATAGCTGCAGAATTAATGAAAATAATACGCTCAAATTTGCAGATACTAATATCCCTGAGAAATGTTTTAAGTCACCTTGAAATTTGAAAAAATGGGACAAAATTCAGGAAAAATAAAAAGATGTCAGGCACAGATATAGCAGTAAACAACATAGCAGAAAGATGATACTGACCACTCTTCTCATTTTCACAAAAGAAAAAAATTAGGAAATAAAATAAGAAGAGGGAATGATTTTGCCAGATACAAAAACCCAAACCACTGATAAACACAGGAATATGTGTGGCGCTTTCATCCTTTGAAATAAAAAGTGACATATATTTGATGTCCCTTAGATCAACATTTTACAAAGCAATATGGCTATGGAATATTTGGGGGCTAATCTTTAGGAAAGATAATTAATACTCCTAGTTTGATAAAAGTGAAGGTGGAGAAATTGTGGAACAAAACAGAATAAAATATATTTCCATATCCTAAAAATGCCATATACTGACTTAATATACCATTTTAACCCCTTCTCACTCCATATTATGCTCTGGACCTCTTAGTTTTCAAGGTTCATTTTGTGGAAGATTTTTTGTTTTTTAATCATATACTTAAAAGGAGCATCTTCTAGCAAATACTCTTCACAGAAGTTCCACAGTGGACTTGGGACAATGTTTTATAAAAGTACTTTAAGTGTATAGTCTCTGCATACCTTTCAATCCCTTGCATTCTGGTCTGCTTTCTCATAGATCCTCTTAAGATTCATAATGCTCCTATGCCTATATTGATGTATTACTATGACATTTTTACCACAAAGTATATACTTGCATGTATCACGTGCCTCCTTCTACTTTATGAGTCCGAGGGCATGGAGGAGACATGGTTTATCTTTATATTTTTCAATGTATCAGAGAATTTTCTTTTGTCCTTTCACCATTTTAGGGGAACAACTCAGTTTGTCTATCACTTAGTTGTCTTTACTCTTTTTTCCTGACCATCATATATCTTTTTCTGGTTATGCACATACTTAATATCTTTTATATAATTTTTTGGTAATGGAATTATTGGTTAACACAATGAAGCCTGTTTATGCCCATTCATTAATTTTTCTATTGCTTTGAATTGGATAATTCCATGTCTATAGTCCTTCCCAAAACACAGATATTGATGACTAATATGATGATCTGTTATCTAACTTCATGTCAATCTGAATAATATGCTTATTCGCTACCTTGTGTTCTTTACATAGATGATTAAAATTGTATCTATTTCTCCTAAAAGTATTGTAGTGTAAGTTCAATGGCATTATTCATTTATCAACAGGAACAACTAGTGACCCTCACCACTGATGGAAATGTTTTTCTTTGGACTTCCCTTTCACAGAATGTGTTCTATGATATTGGTTGTATAAGAACTTGATCGAAAAACTAAATCATTTTATCTCTTTTTAAAGGCCTTACAGACTGAGCAATACTTCTCTAATGAAACAACCATAGATTACATCATTCACAACGTATTCATTTTAAATCACAGGATAATGGAGTGAGTTGGAAGGGACCTGAAGAAGCTATTAAATCCATCCCAGCACCCCAGCAAATGGGGAAAACTAAGGTATAGAGAAATTTCAACTACTAGAGGGATTCATAGTATCTAAGGTATGATGTGAATGTAGGTTTTCTGGACTGGAAGGGACAGGCAAAACACTCAAAACATATAAGGAGAGAGGGATAGAGAGAAGGAGTTAATTTTTTTTTTAAAGACCCACTAAAGAATGTAGTGGGTATAATGAATTGGTAGAATAAAGACAGGGAAGCTAATTATAACTAGGTATGAAGTGGTAAAAACTTTGATCAGGTTGCTTGGTACTGGAAAAAGCTTTGCTGAACTGAATGTGATGCCAGTAAACAGTTAAAGATATAGGACTCAAGTTCCATAATGAGACAAAGGCTCACTTTGTAGATTTGGAAGTCTCTCATGTACAGATGTTATCTAAAGCCATAAGAATATATAAAATCTGTTGAGGGTACAAAGAACAGAAGAGAATCAAGGATCCTGCCTTGGATTATGCCTGAATATAAAGAATTGAGAGGAACTGAGGATAGAATTTAATAAAAAGAATTTAGAATCAAGACAGTGTAATGTCAAAATAACGGAGGAAAAAGGGGACTAATGTAAATGCAGTTAGATGGGCAAGCAGACAAGAATTCTGGGTTTGAAGTCAGGAAAATATGAGTTCAAAATCTGTATCAGATACTAATTAGTTCTGTGCCTCTAGAAAACCACATTACCTCTTTGAGCCTGCTTCTTCTTCTATTAAAAAAATAGGAGATTGGACTCAATGACTTTTAAGATTCCTTCTATCTCTAAACATAATTCTATGAAGTTTTAAAAAATTAGTCCAGGAATATGAAGGTAGGTCAGATCATTGAATAACTGAGAGACCACAACTGGGAGGGAGATCTTTCAGAAGAGATTTTTAGAGTGGATGATGGTATCTAAGAATAGAATTTAGATTTCTAGATGATGGCTTAAAAGCTCTCAGCTACAAGGTAGTGTGTAAAGACTGGCAGCATTTATTGTATTAAAAATTGAACAAAAAGGCTTTTAAAATAAAAAAGTAGTAAAGGATAAAATTGCCCATTTAGGTTCATAGTGAATAGCTACAATAAAAATGAATAGCAATAGATAAAATGAATTCATAAGATGAAAAAGTCCAAGAAAGGAACCAATAGTAAAACCTATTACCTCAAATGCTTGTAACAAAATCAAATTTTAGACCACAAACAAGAATCTAACACAAGGAGGCACATTTGATCACATGTAAAATTGCTGAATTGAAACCCTTATTTGGAATAAGACCCATTTCAGAAAAAAATAGGAAAGGTAAAAGTGAAAACAGGATTGGAAAATAAAAGTGAAAAGGCATACTCTTGGGAGGAAAGCCAGGAACCATACTAGGGAGGGGGGTGGAGGGGTGTGTGTGTGTACCCATGCATGAATAAAACTGGTGAGCAGAAATAAAAAGAAATGTAACTAACTTCCTTCATTTTGACCACTTGATTTAGAGTTCAAGAAATAGGTCATTTTTATGGATAGCAGTGTTTGGGTCCTGCTTTCTAGGGCCCCCAAGTTGGAGTGACAAAACATACTGTTGCTTTCTAGATCTCCCACGCTGGGGTGATTAAAATATACCATCTTAGTGATGTGGTGGGACTCCTGAGGATGGTGAAAATATGGAGTCCATTTATTCCCAATCTTTCGCCCTTGTATACCCTAATATCAAACAATACTGGGCAAAGTATGTACTGCCCATGTGGGATCACATAAACAACTTGCTGTTGCGTGTACATGACTCTTTTCTACTTGTTATCACTCTGCTTTATTCACAACACAGGTCGTCACCACCCCCTGACTTCTCAGGAAGGCCAAAAACCTTTAGGGGAGATGGGGAGCTGAACCAGACATTGTTAGCAGGTTCCCTCTGAACTGAAAGGTCTTATACCTCACCCAGAGTTCCCCCACTATCTGTGGCCCTCTACATAGTCGCATAATACAGTATTTACTAAGGTTAAATGGTACCAGACCTGGGAAATTAATACAGGGAATTTCCAATTGAGAAATTTCCTCTTCTTCAATTTAAGGAATTGCCTAGAGTACTGAGATTATGTGACTTAGTTGGTGTAAAATAGCTATTATGTGAAAAGACCCACTTCTTGGCTTTAAGGCCATTTAGTTCTCCTTCATACCAAGCTAACTTTCAGATTGTAGTAGTAATAAGAGACTTAAGTTCTCCAGAAATAAAGCTTTCTGTTAGAAGTGCAGCCAATGATTTCTCTATTTGTCCTAATGTTAATTTTATCCATCAAAAAGTACAGGCACTGCTAAAAGAGAAATCTAATCTGGACCTGTCCTCTATGAACTCAAATGACATTGATGAACTATATCTTCAAGTACTGAGAAAAGTGAGAATCATACTTGGTGATACTTAAAAAGGTCACTGAAAATGAAAATTGCTACCAGGCTGAAAAAGAGCAAATGTTTAGATTTTTTAAAAGCGGGGAAGAGAACAGAGTCTGAGCTTCATAGGCCAATAAGCTTATTCTAACTTGGATAAATTCTAGGATGACTAAAGGTGACTACAAAATAACTAGAAAAGGACACTGCCAACTACAAACATCTAGTGCGGCTTTATTAGAGGTCAAACTTGAGTAACCTTTTTTTTTTTTTTTTTTTGGGCCATTATTAAGCAGAACATTGTACATATATTTTAGCAAAACACTTAATAAATTCATACTATCGTTGTCTAAAAGGTAAAAAAGATATAGCATTGGTGATAATTGGACTAACTGAAAAGATTTAAAGAAGTCATCAATGGTTCAAAGATAACTTGGTTCCCTGATAGAGTTTAAAAAAACCTTAAAAGCAGCAATTTTCACTTTTTTTTTTCCCTTGGGAAGAGTTCTCAATGCCTAGACATATTTCATGTTTAACAAATTATTGAATTCTTTCAAGGATTTGCACTTAATTCTGTGACTTATTTTCATTTAGTGACTTGGATAAAGTTTGGATGAACTGTTGAACAAATTTGCAGATAATAGAAAATTGACAACAAAAAAATACCATGGATGAGTTAGAAGAGCCAAAGATCTTCTCAGGCCATCCATCTATATCTATATCTATATCTATATATGCACTGTATTGACACTTAAGACAAAGTGGCTGCTAAATTATAAGGATTCCTATGGGTTGCATACTGATATAATATTGTGGTTTTTTATGCTTTTATTTTATTAAAGTATAAACAATTATATTTTAATCTGGTTCATCACTGGAGTGTTACAGGACTCATGGAATGCTGGACACCTCTAATTGAAGAGGATGAAAATTAAATCATCATATGTTGGACTTTAAAAAATTAAAAGTACATGAAGGGGAGGTATACTTAGATATTTTTCTCTGAATAAAACTCAGGCATTGTAGTGTTTTGCCAGATATATATGAATTAGTGATGTAACATGGCAGTGGGGAAAGAAACCCCCAACACACTAATGTGACTTGGACGTCATAATCTGTGCTGTGTCTTAATCAGACCATGTCTAGATTATGATATTTAGTTCTGGGTGCCAATTAAGGAAAGATAATATGGTGGAAGATATATTTAAGGTTGGCAACTAGGATAGTGAAGGGTTTTGGATCCATGCAGTTAAAACTGATTGAAGCAAGTAAGAGATGTCTGGCCTACTCAGAGAAAAATGAGCTATATTTAAATATCTGAAAGGCAAAAGCACAGTTCTGATTAGTTCCAGAGGGCTGAAACTAGGAGTAAAAGGAGAGTTACAAAAAAATTAAATGTAGACTTAAAGCCAGGAAAGACATCCTGAGGAATCCAAGAGAATGAGTTGCCTTAAAATGCAGTCAGTCCTCCTTCATAAGAAATCTTTAAGCAGAAACCAGACAACTTACTGTTTAATATATCATAGTGGAAATCCTTTTTTGAGACAGGCAGGATTAGACAGTCATCAAATTCCTTTCTAACACATTAGTTTGTATCTTCTAATTTTGCTGGAGAAATCAAGGAATTTAAAATTCTAATACTTAAATGAACCTCTGTGTGTGGACTAGATTTTCTCTAAGGGGTATATGGTTTTGTAGTTCAGAATATTGCAAATAATTTAACAAATAGGAAGAGTAATTAAACAGTGGCTCAAAGGAAGGATTAGATGGTTTGTGTATCTACAAATTTTTCAGGTGATGTATGTTTGCTGACTGTACCATGGAGATATGTGTAAAACCTTTTTGGACTGCATGTTATAACAGTTTTGTTGCATAGATGATGTGGGAAAGCAATACTCTCTCAGAAGGAAAATGAGAATGTATAAAAAGGTGTGAATTTTTGAAGGCCAACAGACTAAAGTTTATCTGCTGGGTCAGTTTTAAGTATGAGACAAATATGCAGAGCTGACAAACACTGAAGCAATTCCTTTGAAGAAAGTATTTATTTTCCTGGAGAAGGTGTAATTTGCCTGTTATGCTTCACCATAAAATACATTTTTTTCCTTAAGATAGCTGGACATTTAACAAAAACATAAAAACACTTTCATCCTTTGTTAACCTTCAATAACTTTATAATCTTTTCCATTAGCAACTAACCTTGGAATTAAATGGGGGAAAAGGACTAAATTACAGAAACTGCAAACCTGATCCTACTAAAGAGATGCCCCATAGATTAACTTCAGAGATAAATGGCATAAAACTTACCTTTGTAATTAGTACCGTTAATTAAGAATTTTAAGGTTTTTTTTTTTAAAGTTCACCAAATGGCAAAGCCCCACACAAAATTCATGAATTCACTGTTTGAAAATAGTACTTTTCTTTTTCTTCTGAGAACTTTAGAAATCCCATTCATCTCTACAACCTCTCTGTGAGCTGGGTAGAATACTAGGATGTTTATTTCTACTTTAAAAGACAAGAATTTGAAGTCTACAAAAAAAAGACAAAGTAACTTTTCTATGGTTACACAGTATAAATAAAGTTACAATTTTTCTGGCTCTCAGAGTCCAGTAGTATGTAGACTAAGCTGCCTTTAATGTTTATTTACGTACATTTATATCTATAAAAAATAGCAGTTTTAAGGGAATTGTTACTAGTCTTATGATTTGTCTAAATAGTTACATTCCTTCTATGTAATAGCAATTCATTCCTTCTATGTAACTATTACTCTGATTATAAGCCAGAAAGCTTATACTAAAATGAAATATTATTTGACATTGAATATAATTGTAACCATTTAAAATTGTCCTTTAATGTCAGATTCCTAAAGATATTACACAGATAAAAAAAAACCACAATTTAACAAATACAAAGCTGTTAAATTGTAGTCCCTCAGAAGAGGTATTTCATTTTCTCCAGGTAGCCCAATTACATTTACCCATGTATAAGTAACTTGACTTAATAGGTAGTCTTGAGCCATTTAATCTTCAAGTAAAATGGATATTAATAATGTAATTTTATATCTTTAAATTAAAAATTTTCTGATTCCATTTGATATATAAAGAGATGATTTAGAAGAATTGTTATTCTAGAGTAGTAGAAATATGAGATCATGAAAAATGAATTAACATATCAATCAACTGTTTAACTGTTTAACTCTTAAATTACTGGTTTAATACAATTGAGACAAATAGCAAAATCCAATTTAATTGAGGTATGAATAGGTTCTCTAGTTTACTTTTTAGCTGTTAGTATTTCTGTTGCTAACAGGGATGGGAAAAAGGGACGAATTCACTGTCAATTTTCCCACTTTTTTTAGTGCAGCATTGTTCTTTTAAAAAAAAAAGCAGGTTAAAACAAGTTCCTTTTTGGTCGATGTGTTTTGTGAAACTGCTCAATTCCTACTTTCCAATATTAAAATAACCAAGAGTAGGATATAGCTCAGATTGGTCATTCATGTAATAAAAGCAATTGGAATTTCCAAGGAAATGTATAATCAATTCTCTCAAAATTGGGAAAAAAAAAACACCATAGATATTGACACAGAAACATGAAATGCAACTTAGTAATACGTGCTAGCTGTTGGTAAATAAGAGCAAAACTGACAAATCTCACAGACATATTTCCCTGAGTTTAAACAGTTTACACCAACTGCCTAGAAATACATTTTTAAATGCAAAGAACACCAAAACCAAGGAATAATTAGTGATCAGAAACAAAAAGGCTCCAATCTTTCCATCTCAGGTTTAGACTATTACATTCCACTTCAATAATTTGCAAGTACTCTAAAGACTGTAACATGTGCTGGCATCACCTTCTCTCAGGGCAGGACGTGTTTCTTTCCTTTGTATTGCATTTCAAGACAGATTTACCCGTGTTTTTTCTAGTCCCTTTTAATATCATGCCTTACTTTTATCACCATCTTAAGAGAAATGCTTATTTTGTTTCTGTTCTCAAGGTCAAAGTCTAAATTTGAAAGTTATCTGAAACCACTAAGTGGATTTTAAGATTTTATTAGTGGCTTATCCTAATCCCTCCTTTCTAAGAAAACAAAGACCCAGAGGGGCAAAGTAATTTTCCTAGGGTCACAAAAAGACAGAAACAACTGTCTAAGTCAGGCTGTGAGTCTAAGCCTCCTTCGGCTGCCACACCTAATTGCTCCTTCTACTATACCACACTGTTTTTTTCACTTACTTTCATCACAGGGGTGAGTCTCTAAAATGGGGGACAAATACAAGGAAAAGTTGTATAAATTAAGACTCCCACCATAAACCATTAAAAAAGGACTTACTGTTTACTGTCCTGGCTCATTTGAAAGATAAACAACAGATAATTTTACAGCCTTTTTTTTTTTTTAAACCTATTGTGGAGAAAACTGGGCAATGGTCTTATGAGAAACAATCTAAGAGAACCAGTCTAAAACCATAATATGTAATTTGTGCATTTTAACTTCTTTTCCTGGTTCAAATGGTTATTTAATGTTCCATTGGAGTACACTTACCCACTGTTCTACAAGGTTAAAAACAAGTCACAAAATTCAACATTAGAATATAACTTTTTTTAATTTTTATAAATAACTTATCTGTTACAAAGACAGTTTGCCCATCTAAATCACAACCATCAACTCAAGATATCCAAATTAGGTTTTATTAATAAAACAGGTAAAAACTGATTTATCAATCTTCACATAGAACTGCAGATGAAGCTGAAAAAACAAGGCCCCATTTTAGAAACAAAATGCATCAAATGCAAGTGCTTTGGTTCTTCTGCCTAATTACTTGGGATTGTCATATTTCTTCCCATTTACAAAATGCAAAACCCTCAAAGCCAAGGCTTTTGCATTCACTTAGACTGCTTGTAATTATCCTGTTCCATTTTAAAATGTCCACTTGCAAATGTTTACTGTGGATGACAGTCTACTTTGTCTCTTGCCTTTTGCTACATTTTTGTACTTCCTTTAGCCTCATCCTAAGTGCTGCTACAGAAATCCTTTCATGTTGTCCTTTATAAATGCATACTGTCATTCCTTTTGCTTGATTTCATTCAATTACATACATTCCTGATCATCTGAGTAGTTTTCCTTATTAAAAAAAATAATCAAAATAAAGAGATGCTTGAGGTTTGCTTCAGTGTTCAAGTCTGCTTGTTGGCTTTTCCTTTTCCAGCTTTTCTTCTGTTTTTCCTAAATATGGCTAGCCTCATTTTATAAATATGTGACACTGCCACCAAGTCAGGTTTAGAAACTGATTGCCCAAATGGTAAAGTATTTAAAGTTCTCTCAAAAAAGGAGGTGGGGAAGGGAAGAGGGGAGTTTATGTGATTCAGTTGCTGGTTTTGATATTGTGTGTACTTCACTTCCTCAATAAATATCTCTTGAAAGTTCTGCAACACCCCAGGCGGATGAAGCAAGCTTATTCTCGTTGTTCTCTTGGTAGGTTGAAGATAATCTGTTGTTTTAAGTTGCCTTGTGAAGGACAGAACACTGTTGAGTCACCCACCATAAAATTCATTATTCAGAGTGAACTAAATGCATAAATCTTCCCATATTTCCTGCATTTTTAACCATGCTGAATCTGCAGGTCTTCACAGTACAGCATTTGCAAGGGCAAGGCACAGAATGAGTAAAGTTATTTTGTGCATAGTTTCATTTCATTAATGCTCTTTTTTATTTTTAGGCATTGCTTCTCTCAGATAAAAGCTTTTAAAAAAGGACATGATCGTGCTTAATCACTAAAGGGGAAAAAAAAGAAAGTTAACAAAAGACTATTACACTATACATAGAGAAATACGAGAAAATAATAAAGAAAAGAAGTCACTTAGAGCAGGCTCCAGAGCTATGTACAGTAAGAAAAGCAAGGGTATTTCACCATTTGTCCTCTACAGACAATGCACACCGTTTCCCTTCTCATCTTTAGACATGACTGGACTGATGCTAACTTCACAGAGTAGAGATGTTTTCAGGGAAGACAAAGACAAGGCCAAAAGTACCACAGAATCGTCAAGTTCTTCCCCTATCCATTGGCACTAAGTGGCAGCAAACAGTTTAAATAGTTAAATCTTGTTCCTTTTAAATTTTTACCACCTATGTAGTGTTTCACTGAAAGCTTTAAAAAAACAACAAAAAAGCTACCATTCTATTCCTTTCCCCTGTCAAAATTCAGTAGTGACAAAGGGGAAAACGTTGTTTTGGGAACACCCACGTATTGAACACCAAGAATTATCCTTAATGGGATATCGGTAATACTGTCCATGGTTTAGGCAGCCGGCTACCAAGTCTTTCAGTAGATTACCTTTCATCTGATGAATTTCAACTGCCTGCAATGCAACACTGAGGTATTATTATCTCTGTGGGCTGCCATTTAACATAAGCAAAACACCATCTTGTCACACCTTCAATTTTGCAAAATCCTATGTAATAATGAAACATTTATTCCCCAATGACAAAATAGTTCCTTGAAAATCTGTTATGGTTTTCTAGAGAAGATTTTGGGCCTTGTGGCTCAGAAATGCCTTGGCATCTCACACTGTTCACAACGGATTAAGGCTGGATGATTCAAAAAGGTACAGGCAGTACAATTCCACTGAGCTCCCTCATCTTCTTCTGTGTCTTGAGATTTTGGTGTTTTGGCAGTGGGCCTTTGATCTGCAAGCAACCAAAACATTTTTAATTAGAAATCAAAGCTGGGGGGGGAAATTAAAAGGTCTGTTAAAATATCAGATAATTTGCGTATAATGTTGGTATTGTTATATAGCATCAAGTAATAGCTTAACCATCATATCACATTATGATATCTCCCCTCCCTTTTTCTTCCCCTTGCTTTTTTTCCTGGGGAACATTACCACTTATATATGTTATTTAAATGTCACAATATTCCCATGTGTGTATGGGGGTTGAGCACCATCTTTCCTTCCCCCCCTCCAATTTATAATAGGAGAAAAGAGATATAGATACAGAGAAGCTAATTTGATCTGAAGCAACCCTGTGCTTTAAGCTTTAGTTTTATTTTGCTTATATTAAGTGGTAGTGAAAAAAATTCTTAAATGTGCCACAATAGCTTCTGAAGTGGTATTCTGGAAATACCAAGTAAAAATACCAAGTATGAATGTCACTGAAGTCCAGTTTTATTTCCTACTAGAGTAGCATAAAAGCTTTTTCTTCTTATATCATCTGTTTCTATATTGTGAACATTTTGTTTCCTCTCTATATTATCTTAAAAATGTGACTCAATCCACTGCCTCTGAGAGAAGTGGGAAACTTAAGGGGAAGACTGAGGCACACACAGTCCAACATGGTTAATGAATTGATTTATTTTGCTTGGTTATACTTATTTGTTACAAAATAAGTATTTTTTACATTAGAGAAAAAAGACTAGAAATAATTATACCAAAAGAAAGAAAAGATCATTAAAACTTTTTTTTTTTTAAGCAGAACAATAAGGTTCAAAAAGAGAAAGCCAAAGAAACTGGTATATTAGATTTATCTTCTTTTAAAAATACAAGCTATACATAATAGAGATATGTAATTTCACATATGGGCCTCTTCAGTCATCTTTTGCCTTAGTTTGTTGTTGATTGTCAGGTTCAAAATAAAAAATAAAATGTAAACCTTAAGTGATACATTTTCTACCAGTTTTCTTTGAAAACAAATGAGTCAATTTTGAAATGGTTTTAAATTGAATGAAATGCAAAAATTATATCTGGAACAAATTAAGTGGTACAAAAATTCTTTTGATTATTTTGTTTTGTTTCATTCAAAGATCCATTTGGGACTGCTGTGCATTGGGAAGAGCCACTACCACAAGAGGTGCCTCATTCCACTTTCCTTCCCCCACCATGTGGTAGGTCAGACATATCACAAGACCTGAAGTAGATAGAAATCAACAACTCTATTCCATCTATTGAGATGGAAAACTACCAGTCATTACCACCTGCCTTACAGCTGAACTATCCTTTATAGGTTTTCTCTTTCAATTAGAATGAGCTTCCGGAGAGCCAGACAGTCTTTTGTGTCATTCCCCTCTCCCACCCTCCCCGGCCAAAATTCAGTGACAGGTTAGTGAAAATAAAGATGTAATTTTTTCCCTCTGTGTAGGTTCATGGACTCTTGAAATTTATACACTTTGGGGGTTGAAAGGACTTCTTATGAGCCCCAAGTATGAGCCCCTGATATCAAGAGTTGGTAATCTGTATTGGTGGATTACATTAAAATGTAAATAAAAGGGCAATTATAGAATGATGCTTTCAAGTATGCTCAATATATAGAAAATAAAGAATTTTCTTCTATCAGGTGAATATAGACTTTTTTCAGCACATTGGAAGATGATAGGATAATGAGAAATACATTGATTCCTGGAATAACTCTGAGGTTGGTAAAGGAAAAAGGTAACCTATTTTTAAAAATCCTCCAGTGGTAATTCTATCTTGCATTATTATCAACATATATGTAATTGATTTAGCTGATATTTCATTTCAGAATAAAAGGGAAAATGCAAGGTAGATTTCAGATTAGGTTGCTCTGTAAAATCTAAGCTGATAACCAATTTTAATAAACAGATTTAAGAAGCAAAACCAATTTCATGAGTTAAAATAAAACCAACTTTTTACAAAAACAAACAAAAACCCCAACTAATATTGCCTTCTGAGAGCAATGATACTTATAAATGTATCTGAGGGCAAAGGCTTCATTTTTATTTTTAATTTTTATTCAAGAAAATAAATTATTCAATTTCTAATGAAAATATATGATAATGTTTATTTTTGTAATAGAGTTTTATGTAGTAAAGATCTTTCTACAGTGAAGAATTATGTCATGTTCAAGAACAGAAAATACTTATTAGGATAGGCATGATTACTTAAAAAAAAATTCTACCAAAAGGGGCAGCTAGATTGCAAAGTGAATAGAGCATTGGCCCTAGCATCAGGAAAGCTAGCGTTCAAATCCAGCCTCAGACACTAGGTGTGCTGATTCTGGGCAACATCGACTGTCTCACTAAAAAAAAAAAAAAAAACTAAGGAATTTAAATTTTATTCATAAACAAACAACAAATACTTTAATCATAATAATAATCAATACCCATATTCAGTCTTGTATTGCCAACATAACAAGATTTTGATGATACCTAAGATAATTTCCTAAAGTTGCTTCTCTTCATATTTCAGCTCTATTGAACAATGAAAAAGATTAGGTGTGTTTGCATTCTTGGTTATTCACCAATGTACATTTGAACCAAACATCTCCTCTATGGTTCTAAGGTGGTTATGTGTATGAAAATTTACAAATTCTCAATGTCCTTAGTCTCAACTACACTGGACTATTGGGGGTTATATTGAAGCATTCTAAAAAGCATTCAAATACTATTAAAATTGGCCTAGGAAGATAGCTTAAAAACTATAAATTTTGTTGCTATGCTAAGTAGGTAATGAATAATGAAAAGTTGACTAAAGTTTGTATAGATGATCATATGCTACAATAAGAAATTTGTTAAATGAGATATAATTTTCTCTTATCAAGTAGGCTATTCTATCAATGAAGATGTTCTATTTCTTAAGGTTTAAATTTAAGGAACAAAAGACATGAAAATAAAAAACAGTATTTAGGGTAAAGCTCTCTGGGACAAAAAAGATATTTATCTTATTTTATTAAATACCCACAAGGCTCAGTTTAATAATCAGGAAGCTCTCATAGATGGTTTATTTGTGCATAGGACAATCAAGAATTTTTTTCATTAAGAGGAAACTATCAATACTTTGCTCAAATACAAACATCAATTTTCAATATGGTAACAATCAAAAGCTATATTTGTGTTGCATTACTCTGAAAGCAAAAAATATATTTTTCTAGAATATGAACCCTAATGACTTATGCTAGGCAGTCTAAGGTATCTTGACAAAGAAATAATGGTATTATTTATAGAATGTAACAGAAAACGTGTAAAGAAAAATTAATTTTAGAAATGTACTAGCCAAAAGGAGTATATATTAAGAAAAACTTACAGTGTAATTAAAAATGTAGTAAAATGCAAACTTCTGAATTCTCATTAACATAATACAAAAAATTAAAATTTCAGAAAATGAGCTGTCTCTCTCCTGACTCCCCTCCCTGCTCCCCCAACTCCCAGTACTTGTAAAAAGCACTTTGTATTCTCTTTCACAATACAAAATCTTCCACTTAAGGCAGAACAGATGATGCTATGTTAATTCATAGATGAACCAATATAGGCAGAAATAATTTAGTATATTTCAGTACTTCTGATTCACTATTAGAAACTCACAAGGTTTTTAGTTTCTGTGCATGACACTTAATAGGTTTTAGCTTCGGTGGAATAAAATACTTAAAAGATGATTCTAAAACCATTATAACACAGCCTCCTTCCCTCTAGGATAAGTTTTGAAGCCAATTTTGCTGCCTCAATTTCACCTGCATATAAAAGCAAGGACATGTTTTTTAATGGATGAGTTCAAGTAAAGAAGTTTACTGTCCCAACTAGTCATATTTTCAGACTGAATTTGGAAAATGTCAATCTACTTCTAATTGCTACTGAATTTGTTTCTACTATTTCCATTCTTTATTACTTTTATTCTCCTTGATGGGAAAATAAGATTTATTTTGGCCACTCTCATACTTGTTTCTTTTCCTTTGTTCTCCTTTTCCTTTCATTTTATTATCACTGGAATTAGTATCATGTCACTACTCTTATCTAAACTACATGAATTCTTTCAGGATACATATATAATTGAGCTTTTAAAAAATACCTTTTCTGGCTTTAACCATTTATTGTTTTTTTTTTCCTGTAATTCAAACTAAAACTTTTCACTCATTTACGTTTATAATCCCTGCTATATAAAAAAAACCACAAATTCTTAACATTCCTATTGTTTTTAGAGAAAATTTTCACTGCAGATTATTACTTTTTTGTGTGCATACATATGCCCTGAATTTTCAGAACCGACTATTAATTGTGGCAACCAGTATTTATAAAGCATTAATATGGTATCACAGGATTTATAGCTGTAAGATCATTTAGAAATCAACCAACTTCCTCATTTTATGGCTAAGAAATACTGAAGATGATTGGACAAAAGGAACTTTCTTGACCATCATCACATAAATAGCAAGAAGTTGAGCCAGAATTTAAACTTGGGGCCCCTGATTCTAGATTCAGGATTCCTGCTGCTAGATCACAGATTAACTAAATGTTTTTTTTTTCATTTGAAATTTTCCTAAAAAGGCTGATCTATTTTTCATGTCAATAAAATCCCAATATTACAACTTTTTGATACTAATGAATACACCAATAGCCTGCTTCACTTTATTCAATATTTATATTCCTTGAAAAAAGTGTGTATAAGTCAAGTCACACTGTAAATATATTTCAGGTGCTCAATTAATCCTTTAAAACACAAATAAGGCATCCCTAGTAATTTAAAATAATCTCATTTTCATATATGAAATCTTCTAAATGCAAAAAATTCTTGTATCTTCCCTCTTGAAAAAGAATTTCTCTAGGATGTAGTCTCCCTTATCAAGAATCTAAAAACTCACCCAAAATTGATAGATGAGGGCAGTCATAATATGACATTTCAGAACCCAAAATTTTGCATTTGGTGAATATCTTGTAAGACTCAATATTTGGGTAACAGATAATAAAAACTAATGCATGCAAAAATTAAAAAAAAAAAAAGGATAATTGTATTAACACAACTATGAAAATTTTTCCCTCAAATCCAAAGTAGGAAAAAATTATTTTTATGAATTCACTAGTAATGGAAATAGATTAAATTATATGGTGCTCAAATGATGTGATCCTAAAGTAGAAGTTGTTAAAAATAACATGGGATTTAAAAATTGTTGTTTTTCAAGATGATATTTTTTCACATACCTTTGGGCTTTGGTGGCATGGGACCTACAAATCCAATATTGTCATAAAAGTTATGAATTGCGCTGGGATTAAAATGTGGTCCTAAAACAAAAGATAGTTTTTTTTTTAATCTCAAAAAATATTCTTTTTGTAATAATCATCAACAACATATGAATATCAGAAATTTTTTTTCACTGATTTCAAATTATAGTTAATTCTCAGGGAAGTGTGAGTTTACTCTTAATTTTGAATCAAGGGTATATTAGGAAAGACATTCTAAGAAATGAGGTAAGAGTAGCACAATTGAAAGTAATTTGGAGATCAATCTCTAGAATTCTCTTTAAAGAATACATTTTAACCTACAATTGTGTTGACTTCCCTCATCTCCCTGAGCTTTTTCTACTTCTCTAACTCTTAAGTTTAAGTTTACATATGGCTAAATGAAATTATAAACAAAGTTATTATACATAATATCTGTTGGTTATTTCTACTGTGTGTAGAAAACACAAAGTAAATAGAGGGAAAAGTATGCACCATAGAAACTTATAAATTTACAAGTTACTTTATCTTCCCTCTTTTAATGTCAAAGAAAATTTTGACTACTTTTTTACTGAAATAGAGACCTTTTTCTTTGTGTTCAATAGCAAGGGCTTTGAATGGTAAATGAAAAAAAAGAGAGGAGAGGCAAAAAATAAATCAATGATTCACTATTTAGTAAAAAAATCTACTTGAAAATATATTTCTTTTTACTAATTCTTCAAATACTAAAAAATGATGTACCAGAATAATCCTTCCTCTTTATATAAGAAAAATAAAAAGCTAGCTTAGACTAACCAGAGATATTTTCTAGCAAATTGAGAATACAGTGGAAATCTTAATTTTCTTAATGAAGTATGCTAGTAGATAATCAAATATTCAAATAGGATTATTAATTGTAAATGATTATTTCTAAGTAACAGAAAAAGTAAATTAATTGAGAAATATTTTCAGATGATTACACACTGAGTCAATACTTTACCTCTGGCTTGAAAAAGATCAATTTCTTTGGTTAGACAGTCAATGTCAATCTGCAGCTGTCTATTACAACTTCTTAATTGCTGCATTTCTTCAAGCTGAAAAATAATTCCAATTAAGATGGATCTCTGTTTAACCCTCAAATATTATTCAAGTTAAGTTAGTCTGGGGAAAGGAAGTCTAATACAGGGAAAGAAACAGGAAAAAAAAGGTTTTAATTGCAATTTTGTAGAAATAAGTTAGATTTTTAATGAAAGGGCACCCTGGCTTTATGATAAGAAATATAGTAACAATAGCAGCTTTTATTTAAACTTACTGAAGGAATTTGGGATATAGAATTCGATCTTTTTAGACGCCTCCGAGTTAAATTATTCTCCATTTCATTGACCTCAGATTTTAGTTTATCCAGCTTTTTCTTTTGAATCTCAAGTTCTCGTTGAAGCCGGTCCATTCTGGCCTTCTGATGTACCAGTAAAGCTGCAATACATTATTAGTAAACATAAGATCCTATCCAGATCATTTAAGTATTCATTAAAGCAATACTTAAAATTTCCTTAATGATTCCAAATCTTTTTTTTTTTTTTATTCCAACAGGGACATTTTAAATGCTAACAATATTTTAGTAATCTAAAGTAAAAAGTGTTTCAATTTATTAAAACAAAACAAATATTGATCACTTTTACCAACAGTTTTATTACCTGCATGTTACAATACCAATTCCTGTTCTTCAAACCTAAGGATGAATATGATCATTTAGATAAGTCAAGTATTCCCAATGGACTTCTAAAAGACAGACTTATGTAAATTTTCCACATTCAAATAAATTTAATTGGCATTTAAATAAGCACCTATACTATGTGTCAAGTGCTAAAGACAAATAATTTGCCTTTAACGCTTGATTCTACAACAAATTATTAGGTCAGGTCTGTTTTTTAAAGGTTCTGAGACACCAACACTTCCTGACTAAGTCACTTATCTATGTACTTAAATTTTTTCTTTCTTAAAGGGGGTGAGTACAGGAGGAAGATTTTGATTAAGTTTTACAGCTCTCTTTTGCCCTACAATTTAGTGATTCAATGAATAATTGAATAATTATTATTCAATAATGAATAATTGAATAATTTCTTTTTGGGAATATTTTTCCAATTACATGTGCAAACAATTTTTAAGATGTATTTTTAAAAATTTTGAATTTCAGATTCTCTTTCCTTTCAGTTTCATGTATAGTCATGCAAAACTTTTTTCCATAAAATTAATAATGTCTTAAGATAATGACTAACTATGATGCTGGTCATACCAAAAATTACCATAGTATAGATTATTAAGTGGGATTTGACTTAGAATGGTACAAAGGCAACTAAAAAAAAGGCTCAATGGACCCCAAAACTCAGCTAGGTGAGTTTAGGTAGAGAAGTAGTCCAGGGACTATAATGATGGGCTTGGAATCACTAAAACTTAAGTTCAAATACAGCCTTAGATACTTACTACCTGGGTGACTCAGGATAAGTTATTTAATGTTTATTTACCCCAGTTTTCTCAATTATAAATGGGGACAATAACAGTACTTATGCTGCAGGGTTGTTATGGGGATCAAATAAGATGATATTTGCACAGGCCCTGGCACATAGTAGGAACATACATACCCTTCCCTCTCCCCCTTATTGACCAAAAGACCAGACACTTAACTATAAAATTTACAGGTTTAAATTCCCTTTGGCTTTTTCTTTTCTTATTCCAAGGAAGAACTGACCACATTAAGACTATTTGTTTATTACCTTAAAACAAAAGTGTGGATTCTATTACCTATTAGATTATTAATGAAGGAAAAAGACAGGAAATAGAGCAAGAAAGAATACATAGAAGAAATACTCACCTTTCATTCTCACCTCCAAATTCTTCATCCTCAAAATACAAACTTAGCTAGGTATGCTATCCCTTTTTAAGTTATAAAGACCATTTAAATCAAATTATGTCTATTAAATATCATGCACAGAACAAGTGAATAAGGTATTATCTTTGATTATGGTGGGACTGATCTTCCAAACAGATTTTTAAACTTTCCACCTCAGATATCCTTGATGGAGAGGGAATGTGGCAAAAAGATATTAAAAATTAATGTTTGGGCATTATTCTAGTTAAAAGGCAGTGGTTCTTGAGCCCCTTAGTCAAATACTTTAAAAACTGTCTTTTGGAGTATGGTAGCTGGGAGAAACACAAACTGCTTATATGTAGGAGGGAGAGTAATATTCCAGATGGGCATGTTTGATTCCGAGAATCTCGGAAAAGCTGTGGAACCAAAGTTGCAAAAGGCACATTTTTTGGTTGGAATTAATGTGGAAGGACTAGAAAGAACACTTCAAAACATCTTTAAAGTTAAAACTTTAGAATAAGCACTTATACAGAAGCATTTCTCAAAATGGGTTTTACAAAGATTAGCTATATAAACCTTCTAAGAGTTATTTGGAGGTGAAAAATGCTCAGAGGACTCTCATGCTATTATCATTCCTTCATCACCATTTTTTCTTCACTTTGGAACAAAAATGTTAACCTTTCATTACTAGCCAGTGAATTAGCAAATAAATAAGCGGGGGAAAATTCTCTGAACATGGGTAGAAACATATTTAATGAGGTGGAAATGTAAAGGCTAATAAAGGGAAGTAAAAAAGATAGGGAGAAGGGTAAGATGGAGTAGGGAAAAAAGAAGTAAATTGTAAGGATATAGACTCTAACTTCTCTCTATTCTACTACTTCCAAAGTAGAGTAGTATGTGTTTGGTTAAGTATAGGCATTCTTGGGACATTGCACTTTTTAAGAACTGATGTAAGAAGAGGAAGAACACATATCAGGCTAGACTATGGAGTGGTAAAAAATTATCATTTTTTTGCTTGAGAAAGGATATATAATTTGAAAGTGAAGTAACAAACAGTGCTATTTTTTCTAGAAATAACATTAATATATAGAAAAAAATTCTTACTGTAGCCACTATTTAGACATAGCAATAGAGTACAACCTTACTAAAAAAAGCAAAATATTGATATTCTTTTCCATGGAGAAAGTTGAGAGTAGAAGGATAACTGATAAAGATAATTATGAAAAGTTTGCTACAGCATAACATCATCAT
Source organism: Sarcophilus harrisii (assembly GCF_902635505.1). Lineage (NCBI taxonomy): Eukaryota > Metazoa > Chordata > Mammalia > Dasyuromorphia > Dasyuridae > Sarcophilus > Sarcophilus harrisii. The sequence continues at coordinate 143,317,455 of NC_045429.1, forward strand.
CTAACAAACAGATGCAGTGGTTTAAGAACAATATAGTAGTTAGGAGGTGGATAAATAAGATAATTGGGCTGGTATAAATACAACTTTGGTAGAATAGTATTTTGTCCACATGGTAAAATCTCATAAATCTGGCATCAATTAATCTAGACTTCATGATGGTCAGCAGATAATATATTTTCTATAAAAAAGTGCATGTGATGCAAATTAACAGTTTAAAGAGAGATCTTCTGAGGACTATCAAGTCAGACAGAGGAATCATTATAATGAAAATTAAGGACTTAAAGTCTTGGCATTGAATAATGGTATTGAGGAAACGGTGCTGGATTTGGAGTAAGAAGATCTAGATTCCAAAAGGCTTTGATACTACCTTGTAACCCTGGGGTAATCAATCGAGCATTTAAATATCTTTTATTTCCCGAGTAATAACACAAAATATATATAGGGAAAGAGAAAATTATTTGGCAATTGATTGGATGTGGAGGTGGACAACTCTTCAGTTTTGTCAAAACTGAAGAATTAAGGCTCTAAAGTAGTGATCCTGAGTGACTAAAAGGATGGTATATCCTTGACTGAAATGGGGAAGTTGGGAAAAGGGGGCAAGTTGTTTCATGGGGGGAAATTTTGTAATTTGTAATATACCATTTTGTAATGCATATAGGACTATCCAATGGATGGTTGGTAATATGGGGTTTGGAGGTCAAAAGAAACACTAGGGCTCAATATATAGATTCCAAAATCATCTGCATAGAGATGATAACCTTGGAATTGATGAGATTAGGAAGAAATGGGATGAGACCCCTAGGTACCAGAGTACACAGGAGTAGTCAGGGAGGTTGAAAGAAATAAAAGTAATGTCACTAAAACTCAGAGTGGCCACTGGATTTGGTGTGATCAGAGTTGAGAAGTAAGAGGAGAGTTAAGTGGAGTCAAGAAATAGACAGTTTTAGGAGCTGCTAGATGGTGCAGTGGACAGAGCACCTGTCCTGGAATCAGGAGTTATTGAGTTCAAATCTGGCCTCAGACATTTAACACTTCCCTTGGGCAAGTCACTTAATTCCAATTGCCTTACAACAAATAAATAAATAATAGGCAGTTCCCTTCTCCTTCAATGCCCCATCCCATCTAGGATTATAGGTGTAAAAGGAAGAAAAGTTAGGGAATGATAGCTTACAGGCTTTTGTAGGGTCATATGAAAGGGTTAGAAGAGATGTTGGAGAGAGAAAAAAGATTTAAGAAAGAGGGGAGAAGTCAATCTAGGTCTTAGATGCACCTGTAAAACCAGAGGGTTAGTCCAGATGAGAGATATCAAATAAATGAACTTTACCAAACAAAAGAATCCCAATAGGTTATATACTGACTTAGAAAACTTCATTTTGTTAAACATTCCCCAATTACATTTGGGAGTAAGCCTGCAATTTTCACTGGCAGCATGCTCAGCCTGTGTATGACACCTCTGATCCAAATGCTCTCAAGTCACTTCCAATGCTAAATCCATGTTCTTAACTTTTCACTCAATAAGAATTAAGATTTTACTAAGCTTTCATTTCTCTCAATAGCACTGGAACTCTGTATCATTTTCTTGGCTGATTCTGGGGAACGAAAGTTGTTATAAAAAATTTTATGGACTATAAGCTACTTTTTAAAAGGCATTGAGACTGTCATTAAATTTCATACAGCACCTACGTTGCTCAAGGTACTTGGTCAATACTTACTGAATAAAGATGAATAAAAATAAGAATTTTTAATCCCCTTTATGTTATAAAAATGCTGATTTAAAAAGCACCTAAGTATTGGTCATTTGTTGAACATTAATATATTTTATAACATAATTTATGGGGGTATTTACATGTATTTTAAAATGTGATAAGGTCACAAGTCATCCTGTGACTTGTCATCTGATAAGATTTTTAAGTCATTTGTACCACAAAAATACCCCAAGATGCATATTAACATTCATACAACATAATAAAATCTTTTAGCCAAGAAAGCTTGGATTACACTAAGTGGGATAACAAAAAGAAAAATAATTCGATTATGACATTTATAATATGTATCCCAAATTGAATTTTAGTATGATTTACTGATAAATCCATTTTCTGGCTATTAAAGTTACCCACCTTTTGATCAATTTAAACAGTTTTAAAAGGCATTAGTAGAAACAATTATAAATGTTTCCTAAAGAGAACACTTTTCTGAGCAATTTAGAAAACATTTTAGTCATCTAAATCATGGATCTAAGGACTTAAGAGAATACAGGATTCATCAAGTCCAATCCCCTCATTTTACAACTGAGGAAACCTAAGGACCTTACATGATGCATCCAATATTGACCCATTTCCATCCTCTGTTTCCCTCATACTCCCTTAATCATCAGAGGTGAGATTTGTAGTTAGAGCCTCTGATTCCAAAGTCAATGTCGTTCATTCTACTCTATCTATTCAGGCAGGTTTTCTAATTTACCTTTATTTAGACATGGAGAAGCTTAATTAAAATGTCAATAATGCAAGAGAAATACTAGAGAAAGACGGTATAAAAACATCCTAGAAATATTTTGAAGTACATTGCAAGGAGGGAGGGAATGTTGTGTTCAATAGAGGTGAATTTTCTATTACAACTGCTTGAGAGGGATATGAAGCTTAGAAGTCAACAATGATATTTTTTTTTCCTAAAGGAAATCAGTAAATTCTTCTTTCCCATCTAAAACTGGTAATCAGTTTCAAACAACAAAAGAATAACCCCAAACAGAAAAAAAAAATCAAAACAAAAAAACCTTGTCATAATTTCCTGCATTTTCTTATAAAGTGACAACTTTGGGCACTGGTGATACCGATGAATAAAGTTTATGATTTGGATAGTAGATGGAGTGCTTATTTTATGTTAAGTACATAGTAAGCACTTAAAACATTTGTTGACCTTAACGGAATTGTTTATATATAATGTTACCAATGGATGTCTATTTTTACTGAACAGTACAAACAGAACCTCAGGTCAGAATTTATAATGTATAATGTACTACAAAATATTTATAACATACTGCATATGTATACTATATATGTCTATTATAATATACAACATGTATTTAAAGAGTTAAAAACTGAATTTCTCTAAAACAAATGAACACTGTCTGGGGCAGCTAGATGGCGCAATGGATAGCTCTGAGTCAAGAGGACTGGAGTTCAAATTTGGCCTCAGACACTTAACACTTCATAGCTGTGACCCTGGGCAAGTCATTTAACCCCAATTGCCTTTTTTTTTTGGGGGGGGGAGAGAAATGAACACTATCATTCACAATAGTGACCTGCAATTATACTTTACTATATGGATTTAATTCTTCAAAAATGTATGATTTCAACTGTATTTTAATGGCAACATACCAAGGTAAGAATCTATAAAAGATACTTTTAATAAATTAATGCATAAAACAATATGGCAATGAAGACATGTTTCAAAGAACAGATAGAAAATGTAATTTGGGGATTTCATTTTATATCTTTTTGGAAAAGGTTTTTTTTTTTTTTTTTTTTTTTTTTTTTTTTTTTTTTTTTTTTTTTTTTTTTGTATTTTGTTATTGCTAATACTTTTAGCCAAGTTAAGTAGAAAATAAGAATTGGGATTTTTCATAGATAAGTTAATGACGACAAAGGATCAAACTTATTAACCAAAGTTTGTGGGTCACTTCTTTCATAAGTCATAAACATTATACTGTGGTAGTTCAAAGATATAGCAATTTCCTGCTAAACTAACCATCAATTTTTACTTGAATACCACAAGGAAAGTGTTTTTTGCACCAAAAAGGTCAAAGGGTTACAGGCCATGAGACATTCCAAATCTAGTTGTCTCTTAAAAGTGATTTTTTTTCCTTATTCCCACAGAAAAGAATTGCATTGATACCTGAATTTGGTCAGCAGTGACAAAGCAGCAGAGTCAGGAGATAAGATGAGTTTATATCCGAAATACTAATACACCTCTAGAACCACAGTAGGAACAGCTGGCAAGGATTACATCACCTGTCAGCTCTCTTCTCTTTTTCCCATTAGAGATGGACAAACACACTCTTTCCTTCCCTCCCCACTGCTTATGGCCTGAAACTTGAAATTCTTAGAAAGTACTAAATATTAGTAAATATTGCCTCAATTATTTTGCTCTCCTCTTCGTGCCCATCTCTTAAGTACATTTTGGTATGTGTGGACATGTACACATATCTTTACTAATAAATTCAATTAATTAAATCAATTTTATTTTAAAGAGTACTTTTCAACCAAGAAAGAACTGCTTGACTTGATAGAAAAAAAAGTCTGAAGAATTGTTATATCTAGATTCTAATTAAAATGGTCACTAATTGATGTATAATTACTGATTAGGTCATAATTCTTTTGTAAATGAGTTAGCAAAGAAAAGTAGAAATAGCTCCAGAAATTTGGTTTTTGTACTAATAATAACTAAACAACTAAGTGACTAAGTAACTCAAACAATCTGGGTATCAGTTTCCATGTCTATACATGGGGGTTGGCTTGAGTGATTTAATAACTTTCCCCCATTCTAAAATTCTATTTCTATGACAACAAAAGTGTTAAAAGAACAACAAAAGTTGAGAATAATAGTCAAATAAGACCAAGATAATCAATCATGTTGTTATTGTCCAGCTGTTTTCAGTCATATGCAACTTCTTAATCTCATTTGGAGTTTTCTTGGCACAGATACTGGAAATGGTTTGCTATTTCAAAATCTTTTCCACTTTATTTCACAGATGAAGAAACTGAGGCAAACAGGGTTTAAGTGACTTGTCCAAGGTCATAAAAATAAGTGTCTGAGGCCAGATTTGAACTTCGGAAGACTCCATGCCTAGCTGTCCCAACATAATCATGTAGTTTCCCTAATTCATATGTTTTGGAGTTTATTAAAACACACACACGCACACACACACGCACACACACACACACATACAATAGCTAGCATTTATAGCATTTCAAGGTTTGCAAAGTATATTACAAATTTCTTATTTGAATCCTCTTAGCAACCTTGGGAGGTAGGTGCTATTATCACCCCCACTGAAGAATTGAGGAAACCGAGGCAGGGAGAGGTTAAATGACTGGCCTAGGGGTTCCTAGCCAGTAAAAATGTGAGAACAGACTTGAGCTCAAAATCTCTGATATTAGATCCAGCACTCTGTCCATTCATTACTACCTCTTGCCTCTAAATAATATGGCATGTCTAACAACAATGTAATTTCAAATTTTGTTTATAATTTAACTATGTACACACACACCCCTACCTCTCCCCCCCCCACATTAGTGTCTATTTAGAAATCTTTTGCCAAAACAAACAAAAAATCTGACACACATATGGGGTAAAGCAGAGATAAAGAGTATTTCTGATGTGACTATCAGTTATAAAGTACATGGGGAATGAGTAATTAGGTCTTACTCAGCACAATCCCTACTATAAAACTCACAAAATGTAATCATAATCAGACTTTCCAACAAATTTACCAGAGAATCACAACTTACAAAGCAAGTCAAGTTATGAATCAGGATAATCAGATAATTCTCCAACTACAATTTGCCTTTATGGAAATGAAAATTTTTATTGCATTGTGCTGCCAAATTTGTACCTTTCATGAAATGAAAGCAAACATACTTTTCTTCTTTCTTCATCTCTTAAAGTGATAGTTTCTAATTCCTACAGCTTTAATTTCTTAAACACCCTAGTTGAGGAAAAAACTCTATGATAAAATATAAATACACCCATTCCTTGGTAACTTCTCTAAACATACTGGTAATAGAAATTAAGATAAAACTAGTTTCCTTCCATTTCTAAGTTTTAGTCACAAATAAAGAATTTTGAATTTCACAACAATTTACACAAAAGGTTGAAACTACAGGTAATCAAGAAACAGTAAAACTTCTCTTGGAAAAAGTTTAACTGAACATATGTCAAGTTATGAACAGAATTTAAAAAAAAACATTTTTTCCTCATCATATGCTGTTGTAATATCTGATCTTCATGATAGAGCTTGTTATATAAAAATTCAAATGACTGGTCTCATAGGTCAAGGGGTAGGACATGTTTGTTGCTTTACCATTACTATAGAAAAACAACATCATTGACAAGTTTTTAAAAGAAAATTCAGGTCCATTGGAAAATAATTTGCTTTCAGTATTAGTATTACCTTGTGTGTAGGCAGCATCATCAGATCCCATACTCAGTTTCCGGGCCTCACTGATCCTATCCACATGTGCTAAAACAGGGTCAGTGAGGTGCTGAATACCCTCTGTTTCTACATAATGATCAGGGTGGTTTAGAAGATTTGTAAGTTCAAAGGTTGGGGACACCACCCCTGGTGAAACGGCAGGGGGCTTATTTGGAGAAACTGTTATTTTAAAAGTATATTTTGTATTAGGTTGAGTGACTACCACTCGAGGAGAAGTTGCAGTGGTGTTGTTGCCTACTGCCCGACTCTTGGGTGGGTGATGATGAATAAAGGTAGGGCCCATGCTTACTTGCCCAGACATATTCCTGGAAGCAGCAGATGCTCCAGAATTCGTTGATATGAAGAGTGTGGGCTGATTCCGTATAACCTGTTCATCTCCTGTGGTGGCATTAGCAGAAATATAGACCTTGGGCTGACTGCGGGATATCACCTCATCTGTACTTGGGGGGCTGGCAGCTATGTAAACAGTGGGTTGACTTCGAGTTAATGTATGGCTATTGACAGAGGAGGGATTATTAGAGTTTCGAGGTCCAGAGGAACGCAGTTTTGAAGAATTGTTTCTTTGTGGGGGTTCAAGTTTGATTTCAATTTGGTTTTTGCGAGGTCCTGTTGAAATATTCTGAATGTTAAATTGGCTATGGGCAGAAGACTGTGAGCTACCAGATGAATGAATTGTTGGTGGTTGAGGCGTAGTAGGTGAACTGATAGGCATATAGACATGAGAGGTCTGATGGCCTTGCTGGTTTGTCTGTTGGTTTGAGGTATGTGACACTGGATTAGATGCAGGATAAGTAGTCCAGGGACTAGGTTGTGAAGGCTGGTAGACTTGTTGAGGGTGCATAGGATTAAACTGAGACACCCATCCAGGATGCTGAGGTGTCTGCCGAGTTGTACCACTAGGAGTTGTGATGTAAGGCCTAATATAGATAGAATTTCCCTGTGAACTGTTAAGTCCAGGTGGAGGTACACCATGTATGTGCAAAGATGTAGGAGTATTACGACCAGTCTGAATATTTGGGGCTAAAGTTACCATTATGGGATTGAATCTGGGAGTTTGTTGAGAAAGGTTAGATACTCCTTTGCTGCCTAAGTGAAATCCAAGGTGTGGTGTTGAATTTGAAGCACTAGAAATGTTGGGCACTCCAAAAACATTAAAGCCCTGTGGAACTTGAGCTGGTGCTGTTTGTGGCTCCTGTTGAAATAATTCACTGTTGGACTGACCACCTTGGAGGTGTCCATCACTGATACTATGAGTCAAAGTCCTACTTCCATTCATTCTATTTCCTTCCCTTCCATGATGATATACATGTTGTGACTGCAAGTCCAGGTTGAGAGAAGTCATGTGATTTCGTAGACCAGCAATCCCAGAATCATCCGAAAAATTCAAATCTCCTTCACCATAAAGATACTTTGTACTCTCTTGTGAAAGAACAGCGCAGCAGGCATCCAGGTTATTATTATTCTAGAAAACAAACAAAATAGTTTGATATCAGCAACCCAAAACTTATAAACCTTATCATCATTACTAAAATATTAATAGAATGAAAAAAGTTTGAGATGAACTCTAAGGTCTCATTCTTCTCTAAAACTATAAACTACTATGTGGTTGTTAAGCATAGTTATCTTATGAGCCTGAAAGGTTTCCAAGTTTGTCTCTATATCCAAAAGCTTGGCAAATAATGTGTCCTTAAAAATATCTGCCTATTGATTAAATACAGCAATATAATAACTGTCATAAAGAGCCAAGTTCTCCATTAAGTAAGAAAGCCTTCAGACTGACAAAGTGACAATCTAATTCTAAATACAGTATCTTCAACACTGGTCAAAAGAAAAAGGGAGTAAAATAGCTGGTATCATAAATTTATGCAAACTATTAATAACTAAAAGAAACTTTTTCTTATATTTTTTAGGAGAAACAATATAAATGAAATAAAAAGTGAATCTGGAGTATATGGAAACACAAGTTAACATGACTGAATTCACTCAATATGTATTTAGTCATCATCTACTTGCTAAAAAGCACAGTGCTTACATCAATGAGCAAACATTTATTTATTTATTTTTTTAATATACATTTTTAAAAAATTATTATTATAGTAACTTTTTATTGACAGAATCCATGCCAGGGTAAATTTTTTTTTACAACATTATCCCTTGCACTCACTTCTGTTCCGATTTTTCCCTCCCACCCTCCACCCCCTCCCCTAGATGGCAAGCAGTCCTATATATGTTGAATATGTCCTAGTATATCCTAGATACAATGTATGTGTGCAGATCCAAACAGTTTTCTTGTTGCACAGGGAGAATTGGATTCAGAAGGTAGAAATAACCCGGGAAGAAAAACAAAAATGCAAACAGTTTTGAGTAAACATTTATTAAGGGCTTATTCTATGGCAATATAAAAACAAGCTCTTGCTCTCAAGGAGCTTACAGTCTACGAGGATAGACAACACATACATATAATGGTAGATTCAAAATGTATATAAAATAGGTAAAAGGTAACTTGGGAGGGAGAAACACTAGCAGCTGGAAAGACTGGTAAAGATTCATTATGGAAGGGAAGAATGAGTTGACCATCAAAGTAAATTATGGATATTAAAGGGGTAAAAAGAGGGAGTATAACCTGTCAGATTGGCTAAGATGACAGGAAAAAATAATGATGATTGTTGGGGGATGTGGGAAAACTGGGACACTGATTCATTGGTTGGTGGAGTTGTGAACGAATCCAACCATTTTGGAGAAGTAGTTTGGAACTATGCTCAAAAAGTTATCAAACTGTGCAACCCTTTGATCCACAGTGTTACTACTGGGATTATATCCCAAAGAGATTATAAAGAAGGGAAAGGGACCTGTATGTGCACGAATGTTTGTGGCAGCCCTTTTGTAGTGGTTAGAAACTGAAACTGAATGGATGTCCATCAGTTGGAGAATGGCTGAATAAATTGTGGTATATGAAAATTATAAATATTACCTGTTCTGTAAGAAATGACCAACAGGATGATTTCAGAAAGGCCTGGAGAGAACTTACATCAACTGATGCTAAGTGAAATGAGCAGGACCAGGAGATCATTATATACTTCAACAACAATACTAGATGATGACCAGTCCTGATGGATCAGGCCATCCTCAGCAAACAGATCAACCAAATCATTTCTAATGGAGCAGTAATGAACTGAACTAGCTATACCCAGAAAAGAACTCTGGGAGATGACTAAAAACCATTACATTGAATTCAGTCCCTATATTTATGCACACCTGCATCTTTGATTTCCTTCACAAGCTAATTGTACAATAATTCAGAGTCTGATTTTTTTGTACAGCAAAATAATGTTTTGGTCATGATACTTATTGTGTATCTAAGTTATATTTAATATATTTAACATCTACTGGTCATCCTGCCATTTAGGGAGGGGGTGGGGTGGGGGTAAGAGGTGAAAAATTGAACAAGAGGTTTGGCAATTTTAATGCTGTAAAGTTACCCATGTTATATATCCTGTAAATTAAAGGCTATTAAATAAAAAAAAAGAGGGAGTATATTTTATACATGGGAGAACAGACACAGGACACAGAGAAAAGGACACAGCATGTTTCGTCTGACAGCAAAAAGGCCAATTTGCTTGGAGTTTGGAATGTGTAAAAGTGGGTAAAGAATTCTAAGTCTAGGAAAAGTAGTTTAGAGCCAAGTTGTGAAGTACTCTTCATGTCTAACAGACGAATTTGCATTTGATACTAAAAGTTACAGGGAATGACTGCAGTATATTGAGCAAAGGAATGACATTGTAAGACCTATGTTTTGGAGATTTATTTTAGCATTAAAGCCATTTTGAAAACTGTTATTATCTTTTCCAATTAAATATTTGTGGAACAAGAGTTTACTTGCTTTTTGATGTAAAACATAAAAAAGTATATGTTTAAGTGGTAATAGCTATTTATTAGAATAAGAGCAAAAATAGCTCCACAAAATTCAGTGAGAAAGGAAAAGAAAAAAAAAGTTTATGAAAAGCACCCACCTATGAAGGATGTTGTGAGGATTATATGAAATGATATATGTAAAAAGTGCTTAATATAATGCTTGGCATATAGAAGGTGCTACATAAATGCTTATTCTCTTCTCTTAAATACAAAAAAAAGTTTAAAAAATTTAAAACATTCAAAATTCAATGTACAATTTACATAGTATTAATAGCTACGGAGGTACTTCAAAATCTGCCACATAATTCTATGGCTATGTCAAAGGGCTTTGTTTTCCAGATTCTTTTAAATTTTTGATAGTTTATTTCAAGTATCTCTGAAGTAAGTCTTTATAGGGCAACTATATCAATATATTCATTCACATTAAAGTATAAACTCAAGTTAAATATGAATTATTTTACTTTTAATTAATTTTTATCTTTTATCCTCTATAAAAGTTATATGCAAACCAAATTTCAACACAAATAATTTCCCCACTAATTCAAAATTTTGCTATTATAATATAATAAAAGTTGCATTTTAATAAAATTTTTTTATCAATTTAAAGGAAAAATGACTTGCAAACAAGTAATAAAAATGAATAAAAATGATCAAAATTTAAAGTTAAAACGCAAATTCCAATATCCTTGAAGAAAGGGGTATAAATACAAAATAGCTATATCATTTCTGCTCTGTATTTATCCCAAGCATTTTCTTTTCAAAATTCTAAATTTACAAATAAGTACAGGGACCTTAACCCTAACAAAAAGTATTGAAGCATATGTTCTTGGCTTAGCTTTTCATACTCCACTAGGTCTGATGTCAAAAATACATGTATTTGCAATGTGCTATTTGGGATAAAAACAAGCATTTTGAGAAGTCGGGTTTATAAGAATCATTCATATAGTTTATTATTTTTAAAACTCTTGATTTCTTTCATAGTAAGTTTTCTTTAAATATGGGCATTAATTCATTATAACAATAAATGGTAAAAAATTAATTTAATTATTTGGTAATTAAGTTAAGTATGAGTAAATGTATTATAGAGGTCATCCATTTTGTAAAAAAAAAAAAATGCCTAAGTTCTTACAAGATTGGGAAAAAATGGTTTGAATATGCTTTGAAGCATGGTGATAATCAGAAATTAACTTATATATGATATGCCTATTAACTTTAAATAGTTTGAAAATGCAAAGAAATTTTTTAGGATTACAAGTAATTGATAACTAAAAGACAATTTATTTTTTAGGAATTTTATTCAAAATTTGAATCTCCCAATAACAAGGTCTGGATACTTAACTGCCTGGACACTTTTAAATCCAAATACAGGTCCCAGTATTGACATGCCCAATGTGGATTTCTCAGAATTATCTTACACTGGCTCATCCCAGGCCACACACAAACTTAAGGATCCCTCAGCCAATAGCAGCTAATGTTCACATTGGACATTCACCGTAGTATCTCTCCCAAACTTTTTTATCCTTCCTCAAATCTCCCATGACTCCTCCCTTCCATTCTCAGTGGAGAACTTTGCCCCATATTTTACTGAAAAAATTGAGACCAGCTTCCAAAAATTCCCTTTTCTCCCCTGCTCCTCATCTCCCATGACCCAGATGCCTTCAGATATTATCTCTTCTTTCACCTGTCTCATGTAATGAGGTATCACTTCTCCTTGCCAATTCCGAAGGAATTTCATTCCATGCATCTTTTCTAGCAGGCTGCTCTATCATCCTCATTCTCATTTATCTTTAAATCTTTCTGTTCACTGGCTGTTTCCCTAGGACATACAAGAATGACTATGTTTTCCTATCCTCAAACTGAAACTGCTCTCTTTACAATTAATAATGATCTTTTAACTGTTAAAGATTTACTCATTCCTACGGACCTCTTTGTATTCTTTGAAACTAATGATCACCCTCTTCTCTTTTGAATTCTCTTGTATGTTTTCATGATCTAGACAAATCCAATAAAATCCAATGATTCCCTATGATCTCTGGAATCAAATACAAAATCCTCTGGTGTTCAAAGCCATTCATAACTGAGTACCCCATCTCTCCCAACTCTTCTAGTCTTCTTATACTCTCTCCCTCAAAGCTAACTGGACAAATATTCTGATTCAGTGACATTAATCTTCTTGCTGTTCTTTGAACAAGGTACTCAATCCATTTGTTGATTCTGGGCATTTTCACTGGCTGTCCTCTAACTTGGAATGCTATCTGTTATTTGGCTTCCTTCAAGTTCCAGTTCCTTTTAGTTCTAATGCTTTCCTTCAAAACATTGTGATGAAACTTTTTTTTTTTTTTTTTAAAAGAATAGATCTCTGTTTCCATAGAGGAAGAAATGAGTGAGGAAAGTCTCTCCTTCAAAAAACATTGTATCCTTCTCCACAATTTATACTATTTGAGTTTTACCTGTGGCACTGAGAAACTGTTCTAGATTGCAAAAAGAACAAGAATCAGAATGGAACTTCTAGATCTTCTTGACTTAAGGCCAACTCTCTCTCTATAAAGTTCAAATATGTCTAGGTATTAAAGAAGCTGAGATATTTTTTTTTGACATATTGGCAACAAAACTGAATATGTACAAGTAATTAAATGATATATATATATATATATATATATATATATATATATATATATATATATATATATATATATATATATGTATATGCCATCAAAGGAAACACAAACAATAATATAGATTGTGATCCATTTTGGATCACATTTTGTTTTGTCCATGTTTTCCTTGACACCACTGGGGCATGTAGGCTGGCTACAAGTTAATTAACCCTCTGCTCAGACAATCATACCTGAAGATTTGAGAGTAGGGAAACAACTATGAAATCAGCTGGAAAAGATGGGGGGAGGGGGAGCTTTAATTGGGTGAGCCTCGGCAAAGAAACACCTTTTTGTCAAAGCCTGGGGGAAAGGACAATAAAATTAGAGAATGTGTCAAAGAATTTGGAGGTGAAAAGAAAAGGACAAGAAGGAGCTCATGTAGAATGGCCTCAAATAGGGTTCAGTTTAGAGAAGAAGAGTGGGAAGTTTAAGAAGGCCTGTGGAAGAATAAAGGTTAGAACAGCTTCAGTGGGAAGGGAATCAATTAAGGATAAATAAAAAGCCTGTCTGGATATAGTGAAAGCTCAGTTCAAGTTATATAACTTGTAAGACTTCCTTCAGCAGTATTCAAGAGTACTTGACTAGTGAAAATGGTATGGGGATAAAAGGTTATGGTCAGATGGAGGGAAAGTCACAGATTCTAATTAAGGAAGTAGAACTCTTATGAACAATAATGAGAACAAATGGGTAACCACCCTTAAGAGTGGCTAAAATAGAGTGGAAAAATAGTAAATAGTATTTTAGGAGGCTAAGGAATTGGGAGATTTGGGGAATAACAAAGTGGATATTGATGTCCTCAGTATAGGAGTTAAGGAGGATAAGAGAGAGAAGGACCCAGGGACCAATAAATAAATAATTACCAATACTATTTGGATTCGGTAGAAAATTTTGATTTTGTGAACTTTAAAAGTAAAGAAAGGTTGCTGAATACTGCTTGACGTGGCAGTGGGAAGCAAAAAATATTCTGACTCCACATCTAGGGACCAAGTGTTTGGGAGTGTGAGACAGTATAGATAAGAATATTACAGATAAGAGAGACAAAGCTGTAATTAATCGAAATTTTTAATTTTTCTAAATTATTTTATATGTGTGTATATGTGGAAACAGAAGTGGGAAGGGCTGGTAAATGAGTGTGAGTCCATATTGAAGTAAAGTTTGATCATTAGAAAATGGGAGTTCCAGAAGACATAGTGGAAGGGATATGGAAGGATGGAGTGTGAGGTAAATAGTGGGTTGAGGGAAAGGGAATGAGACAACAAGAGGTAGAAATTAGAGAAAATGTTTTCACTTGGTTGGTAATCAATACAAGGAAAGAAGAAGGAGGACAAGCCACAGGGACAGAAGTAGGTGGCAGATGAACACCGAAACTTGTAGAAAAAGACAAGTAGGTACAAGACTATGTACCACTCATTGCCTTTGTTTGTATTCCCTGGCCTTAACACAAGAGAGACAGTATGCAAACAAATATACATAGAATAAATAGAAAACAATTAAGAAAAGTAAAGCACTAGAATTGAGAAAGGCTGGGAAAAGCTGCCAGGAAAAGAGATTTTAGTTGGGATTAAAAGGAAGTCAGTAGGCCAACTTGTGGAAGGAGAACATTCTAAGCATGGGAGAAAACCAGAAAAAACTGCTCAGAACCAAAAGAGTGTGTGTCTCCATCACTTAGGGTTGTGGCAAAGGATATTAAGTCAGGCCTAAGTCTATGCCTTCTATTGGCAGTGAGATGCTGTCTTGCTACATAACTGACATACTTTTTCCCAGTAAAAGATTTATCTAATGACAACCTTATCTACACACACTGATAAGATCACAGATCCAATAAATTATTAAAGTTAATGAGTTTATGGTTGGGAAATAGGAAAAATGGAAGTAGATTCTTTCCCCCTGGTTAATAATTAATGACTACTACTGATTTTCTGGAGGTGGAAGAAACCTCAAAAATCTAAGTCCACAATAATTTTAAAAGCTGAGGAAAAAATGCAAATAAAATCTAGGTACCTAGTTTATGATCAATTAATTGGAGACAGATTCAGGATAGGTACATGCGCAATACTATGAATCTGAATTATGAAATAACAGAATGAAAATGTGGTGATTTCTTTCAGTGCTTAAAATCAACTTAAGATTTATATCTACAGCTATAGAAACAAATCAACACTGACCTGTAACATGCACCTGGACACAACAACTTCAGGTACCTCAGGAAATTTTTGTCGCAGGTCATGTAAAACCTGAAAATCAATTTGGTGGCTTCCTTGGGCCATTCGTGTACTGCCTAATCAGGACTGTTGTTCAATAGGCAGTTCTAGGCCTTAGTGAAAACAGTATTCATCTCTTCTGTCCAAGCATTTTCTGTAGAGAAAAGAAAAAAAATTCTTTTAATGAATTCCTAAGTTTGAGAATAAACCATAGTTCTGGAGCAACTGCTTCAATACTACAGGGTAGGTATAAGTAATTATGAAGTTATTTTAACTTAAAATGCTGTCCACTTCCAAAGTAATTTTCTTTGTTCAATCTGAATGATACTTTGTATTCCTGATGATAGTTTCTATTAATAAAAAATTCCTGGGTGTTAGGTGAACCAAGGAGAAATTCAAAATAAGAAACTGTTGTCTAAATTATTTTTCCTTATCTTTCCAAAGGACATCAAATTACTTTGCCAAATTATTTTGCTGACCAGTAAGAAGTTCTTATGGCTCCACTTAATTCTCTGCTTAGTTCCTGGAAAAAAAATTCTGTCTCTGTACATTTATGTGCTTTATTTTGTCAGAAAATGCAATTTTAGTTCTAAGTATTTTCATTTTTTTTTTTTAATAGATGTCAGAAAACTAAAGAAGCAAATGCAGCATTCAACCGTGGTGATAATTAGGTTAGTTAAAAGTTCTAATATCCCATTTCCTTTTGGTGTTCTCTGTCATTTCTTTTTTAAGTGTACACTAAAAATACATAACTTTTATAAAAACATAGTTTTTGTCTTTAAATATAAAGTAAATTTATTATCACCAAAATATTGGTTTTGTCATTTAAAATATGAACCACCATTCTTATCAATTGAAATTAAGTCATAATTGTAAACACCTTTCATCATATAATTCACTTACACTGAACATGAATTAATAATTGTCTCCCAGAGCATTAGCCAAATTTTTTTTTTGTTTTTTTTACAAATAAGTCACGTAGCATAAAAGATACACTGGGGAGATATATCAATTTAGACTTTAGGGGGAAAAAAAAGGGTGCTAGTATTGGGAGATCAAATAAAATGAGAAAAGGCAGATATAATCTATTATCTTTATATTTTAATGATTTTTTTGAAGTAGTAGTAGTAGGATTCATCATTTCTAAATTCTGACTGACTATAGGTGATATCATAACTCTAAATTTATCAGGCTGGCATAATTCCAGAATCTTCCTACAGCTTTGGATCTGCCATGTCCTCAGCACTGTAGATATAAAGACAAATTTAAAACAATTCTTGTCTTCAAGAAATTTATATTATACCACAAGTTCATAATTTCACTTTTTAAAAGACATCATTTCATCAAAAACCATTTTCTTAACACTTATACGAACTGATACTGATGAACTGAGCAGAACCAGGACAGAAAAGCTCCTTTCAGCAATGTAATGATCCAAAGGGAGAACTATGGAGATTTAATGCAGAACATAGCATACTATTTTCATCTTTTTTTTTTTTTTTGGTTGTTTGCTTTTTCTTTCTTGTAGTTTTTCCCCTTTTGCTCTGATTATTTTACAACACGACCAATATGGATGTGTTTAAAATGACTGTACACCAAACAAAACTAATGCAAACAAGATTAGAAGGGAAGCAACAAACTGGGAAAACATCTTCACAGTTAAAGGTTCTGATAAAGGCCCCATTTCCAAAATATATAGAGAATTGACTATAATTTATAAGAAATCAAGCCATTCTCCAACTGATAAATGGTCAAAGGATATGAACAGACAATTTTCAGATGATGAAATTGAAACTATTACCACTCATATGAAAGTGTTCCAAATCACTATTAATCAGAGAAATGCAAATTAAGACAACTCTGAGATACCACTACACACCTGTCAGATTGGCTAAAATGATAGGAAAAAACAATGATGAATATTGGAGGGGATGCAGGAAAACTGGGACACTGATGCATTGTTCGTGGAGTTGTGAACGACTCCAAATATTCTGGAGAGCAATCTGGAATTATGCCCCAAAAGTTATCAAACTGTGCATACCCTTTGACCCAGTGGCTTATACCCCAAAGAGATACTAAAGAAGGGAAAGGGCCCTGTATGTGCCAAAATGTTTGTGGCAGTCCTGTTTGTAGTGGCTAGAAACTGGAAAACGAATGGATGCCCATCAATTGGAGAATGGTTGGGTAAATTGTGGTATATGAATGTTATGGAATATTATTGTTCTGTAAAAAATGACCAGCAGGATGAATACAGAGAGGCTTGGAGAGACTTACATGAACTGATGCTAAGTGAAATGAGCAGAACCAGGAGATCACTATGTACTTCAACAACGATACTGTATGAAGATGTATTCTGATGGAAGTGGATTTCTTTGACAAAGAGACCTAACTCAGTTTCAATTGATCAATGATGGACAGAAGCAGCTACACCAAAGAAAGAACACTGGGAAATGAATGTAAACTGTTTGCATTTTTGTTTTTCTTCCCAGGTTATTTTTACCTTCTGAATCCAATTCACCCTGTGCAACAAGAGAACTGTTTGGTTCTGCACATATATATTGTATCTAGCATATACTGCAACATATTTAACATATATAGGACTGCTTGCCATCTAGGGGAAGGGGTGGAGGGAGAGAGGGGAAAAATCGGAACAGAAGTGAATGCAAGGGATAATGTTGTAAAAAAAATTGCCCTGGCATAGGTTCTGTCAATAAAAAGTTATTATAATTTTTAAAAAAAATGACTGTACATGTATAACCTATATCAGACTATTTGCTGCCTTGGGGAGAGGGGAGGATTAATGAAAGGAGAAAAAATTTAGAACTCAAAATCTTAACAAAAATGAATGCTGAAAACTATCTTCACATGTAATTGGAAAAATAGAATGCTATTGAGGCAAAAAAAAAAAAAAAGAGAACTGTTTCTTTTATTTGAATTCAATATAGTACAAAAGTACTAAACACTTCCAGTTGTGATTATATTTAGTCAAATCAAGAGTTCCCTCTTTCCATTAGTATACAGGATTTTCTTTGTTTTGTATTAGAAGATTTATTTTTCAGTTGATTTTTTTATTCCTATTTCCATGAGTCATTTTGGGAGAGAAAAATAAAACAAAAGGGAAAAATCATGAAAAGGGAAGAAAAAGGCAAAAGCAGTATGCTTCAATCTCTATTCAGTCTCCATAATGTTCTCTCTGGATGTGGGTGGCATTTTCTATTTAATGTTTATTGGAATTGCCTTGGATCACTGAATTGCTAATAAGAGCTAAATCTGTCATAATTGATCATCACTCAATCTTGCTATTGTTATATACAAGTTTTCCTGGTTCTGCTTGCTTTACTCAATATCAGTTCATTTAAATCTTTTTTTTTTTTTGAAACCATCCTGCTCATCATTTCTTATAGAATAATAATACCACCACTTATTCAATCATTCCCCAAATGATGGGCATCCACTCAATTTTCAATTTCTTGTTACTACAAAAAAAGCTCCCACAGACATTTTTTGCATATGTGGGTCCTTTTTCGTCTTTTATGATCTCTTTGAGATACAGACTCAATAGTGACATTGCTGGATCAAAGGGTATGAAATTTTATAGCCCTTTGGGCATAATTTCCAATTGCTTTCCAGAATGGCTAGATCACAACTCCATCAACAATGCATTAGTGTTCCCCCACTCTCTCCCCCCACCAACACTTATCATTTTTTTCCTGTCACCTTAGCCAATCTGAAAGATATGATGTGGTACCTCAGAGTTGTTTTAATCTGCTTCTCTAATTAATAGTGATTTAGAGCATTTTTCATAATTATAATGACTTTAATTTCTTCATCTGTAAACTGTTCATATTCTTTGATCATTTAACAATTGAGGAATGACTTGTATTTTTATAAATCTGAATTAGTTTTCTATATATTTTAGAAATGAAGCCTTTACCAGAAACATTGGCTGTAAAAATTGTTTCCTAGCTTTCTGCTTCTCTTCTAATCTTGGCTGCATTGGTTTTGTTTGGGTAAAACTTTTTAATTTAATGTAATCAAACTTATCCATTTTACATTTTATAATGTTCTCTAGTTCTTGTTTGGTCATAAATCCTTTCTTTCTCCAAAAATCTGACAGGTAAACTATTCCTTGCTCTCATCATTTGTTTAAAGTATAATCCTTTATGCCTAAATCATTTCAACCTTATCTTGGTATAGAATGCGAGATGTTGATCAATACCGAGTTTCTAGTGTTCCCAGCAATTTTTGTCAGTGTGTTATCCCTGAAGCTGAAGTCTTTTTTATCAAACCATAGATTCCTAGTCATTGATTATTGTCGTAAGTACTACTCCCCCCATTTCATTCTATTTCTTATTTAGTACCAAATGGTTTTGATAACTGCTCCTTTATAATATAGTTTTAAGTCTGGTACTGCTGGCCACCTTCCTTTGCTTTCCCCTCCCACTGACACGAATTCCCTTGATATTACTTGACTTTTTCCAGATGAATTCTGTTATTTTTTTTGGTAGTTTGATTGATTTACTAAGTAAACCAATTTGGGCAGAATTGTCATTTTTATTATATTAGCTCCATCTACCAATTGGCAATTGATATTTTCCCAATTCTTTAGATCTGACATTTTTTGACTTTGTCTTATGAAGTAGATTCCCAAATATTTTATACTGTCCACAGTTATTTTAAATGGAATTTCTCTATCTCTTGCTGATGGGCTTTGTTGGCAACATAAAAAAAAAAAAATGCCAATGATTTATATGGGCTTCTTTCATATCTTGCAACTTTGCTAAAGTTGTTAATTCTTTCAAGTGGTTTTTGGTTGATTTTCTAGGATCTCTTAAGTATATTATCATCTTATTTGCAAAGAGGGATAGTTTTATTTCTTCATTGCCTACTCTAATTCCTTCATTTTCTTTTTTTTAATTGCTAAAACTAACATTTCTAGTACAATATTTAATAATAGTGCATCCTTGTTTCATCCCTGATCTTTCCAGCTTTTTCCCATTACATATAATGCTTACTGATGATTTTATATAGATGCTGCTTATCGTTGTAAGGAAAACCCCATTTATTCCTCCGTTCTCCAGCGTTTTTAATAGGAATGAATGCTGTCTTTTGTCAAAAATCTTTTCTGCATCAATTGACATAACCACATGATTTTTGTTAGTTTTGTTATTGATAGAGTCAATTATTTCAGGAGTTTTCCTGATACAGAATCAGCCCTGCATTTCTGGTATAAATCCCACTTGGTGATAGTATATTATCCTGTTGATAAGTTGTTGTTATCTCTGCTAATACTTTACTTAAAATTTTTTTCATCAATATTCATTAGAGAGATTGGTCTATAATTTTCTTTCTCTATTTTAGTTCTTTAGTTTAGGTATCAGCACTACATTTGTGTCACAAAAAGAATTTGGCAGGACAACTTCTTTGCCTATAGTTTATATAGCACTAGAATTGTTTTTAAAATATTTGATAGATTAATTCTCATTAGAATTGGCTCAAAGAGGAAATAACATATATCTCAATAAGAGTATAGAAATCTACCTTACCCTGTGGGAAAATAAAAGGGCAAATGGGACCTGGGAAGGGGGGAGTGATAAGAGAAGGTATATTGGGGGAGGAAGTGATCAATACCAAAACACTTTTGAGGAGAAAATAAATGGGGGTGGGGTGGAGTGGGGAGGAATACAGTTAGCAACAGTAATTGTAAAATGAATTCTGAAGCAAGTTTCTCTGATAAGGCCTCATTTCTCAAAATAGAGGGAACTGAGTCAAATTCATTAAAAAAAAAAAAAAAGCCATGCACCAATAGATAAGTGATCAAATGATATGATCTGCCCAAAGGGTTATAAATTCATGCATATCCTTTGACCTAACACCACTACTTGGCATGAATACCAAAAGAGATTTGGGGGAAAAAAGATTGAAAATGACCTAGGTTCTCTAGGGTTTGTATATTTACAGCAAAAGTTATTTACAGCAGCTCTCTTCTCAGGGCAAAAATAAAAATTGGAAATTGAGGGGATGCCCATTAATTGGGAAATAGTTCAATAATGTGGTTAAGATGGAATATAATTGTTCTATGAGAAATGATGAGCAGGATGCTTTTAGGAAGAAAACAAATCTAGAAAGTCTTTTATGAACTCAAGCAAAATGAAATTTATTGTATATAAAGTAACAGCAATGCTTGGGGATGTCCAGCTATATATGACTTTGCTATTCTTAGTGATACAATCATTCATGACTACTCTGAGGGACTTATAAGATTTTTCATGTTATTCATACCCAGAGAAGGAACTGATTATGTCTGAATGTAGATTGAAGTATTCTCTCTCTCTTTTTAAAATTTTTCTTGAGGGTTTTAATTTTCATTAGAGTGGGAGATTATGTTTTTGACTTTTATGGATATGTTTTACATAACTTCATAAGTGGTCTCTTAATTGTGGGTGGGGATAAGGAAGAGAACCTAGAACTCAAAAATTTTGGAAACAAATGTTAATTTTTTTGGTTGTTTTGAATGTAGCTGGGGAAAAATATTAAATAAAACCAGAAAAAAAAATACTTGGCAAAATTCATTTGTAAATCCATCTGGCCCCACAAATTTTTTCTTAGAGAGTTCTTAGGCTTGCTTAATTTCTTTTTCTAAAATGAGGTATTTTATTTCTTCTTTTATTAATCTGGGTAATTTATATTTTCCTAAATATTCATCCATTTTACTTAGATTGTCAGATTTGGTGGCATACAATTGGGCAAAATAGCTCCTAATTATTGTTTTAATTTCTTTTTCATTGGTGCTAAGTTTATCCTTTCATTTTTGATACTAGTTATTTCTCACTTCACTTTGCATCAATTCATATAAATCATAATTTCTTATAGCACAACAGTACTCTTTCACAATAATATGCCATAACTTGTTCCACCATTTCCTAACTGATTAGCAATCTTCCATTCTTTGCCATCACAAAAAGAGGTGTTGTAAGTATTTTTGCCATATACAGGTCCTTTTCCTTTATTATCTCTCTGGGGTACAGGCCTAGAAAGAGTATTACTTGGATAAAAGGATATGCACAGTTTTATAACCCTTTGGGCACAATTCCAAATTATTCTTCACATCATAAAAGGTACTAGGTCTCCTCTATCACCTTATTAATCTTGTATATCAACTCCTTATAAGTCATTGTTGTTTTATTCTTTCCAATCCAAAAATTATTCTCATTGGCAGAGAAAAGAGAAAACTGAAAATTGGGTAATTGCCTTCAATCCAATTGTCAGTTTCATTGTTCCATCCACTCTAAATATTGGTATTATTCATTTGATCTTCTTTCCTTCAATATATTTTTAAATCTACCATTTTTAGGTTTCATTATTAGCCTCAATTCATTGCTTCAATACTCCTGGCATTATTCTTAAAATACTCTGCCATTCCCCATTCCCTTCCCCCACCTGTGCTGCTTCTACTTTAGTACACACAAAATCTAATTCTGTTGGTAAATTCTTTAGACATCAACATCTGTTCTTTTGGACAGCTTCTGTTTTTCCTCTTCATCAAAAATGGTTTTCTTTACTGTCTTTAGAAATTCTTCAGAGATGTTCTCTTTAAAATTTACTGATGTTTTGGGGACAGTAGTTGTCTTTTGTTTTCTATATCTAATACATTTTGAATCTTTTCTTGAGGAAACTATGATATATACTAGTGAAGTGTCTTGAATAGTCCATAAAGTGTAGTCCTTTTAATTTTGAAACATTTAAAAACCCTATTTCCCAACACAGTTTCCACATTTTTCTCCTATGCCCATTTCCCTAATGTACCAAGTACTGAGGGATATATTGATTTAGTTGGGAAGAGTTTATTGAACTCTTTACATAATTTCTGTTATTTCTTCTTCCACAATGGATACTGAAACAAGAGCTAGAATTCTCTCTTCAAGGTGTTATATTGTTTATAATCATCATGAAAACTGAAAATGATCAACTGACCTATGAAATTTCTTTTTGCCTTTTGCAGCACAATGAAACCAACTCTGTCAACAGTAGCACTTATTGTAAATCTTTTCTTTTCCTCCAGTTTCCTTTGATGCTCCCTCACTGCTTCTCTCCCAAAGACCTTACTTCCTTAATTTTTGAGAAAATAGAGGTATTCTCTTTTCATTTTAAAATAACATAGCTAGTGCCCTGAATTTCTTTTTATTTTGTTCTTTCTCAATCCATCCTCCACACAGCTGACAGTCATCCTTCTAATGGCCCACTTCTGATCATGCTATTTCTCTGTTCAGGAATCTTCAGGAGTTCCCCATTTCATCTCTAGGATGAAATAAAACTCTTCAGTTTGTCCTCTAAGTCCTTTCCAATCTACTCCCAGATTACCTTTTCAAATTTACTTCAAATTGACTCATTTTACATTTAGGCAAAGTGGTGCATTTGCCATATCCCAAATTCAGGCATTTGCACAGGTAACATCCCCAAATGATTTATATATATATATATATATATATATATATATATATATATATATATAGTATATGTATGTATGTATATATATGTATGTATGTAAGTATAAGTATGTATGCATGTGTGTATATATATACATATATATATATATACACACATACATACACACACATATATATATATATATATACACACATACATACATATACTTTCTTTGAAGCTCTATCCATCGACAATATCTTAGAATTCTTTCTTCCTCTCCAGATTATCTTATGTTTAACTTGTAGTATCTCCCTTCACCCAAGAGAATAAGCTCCTTGAGGGCAGCATTTTTCCTTTTGCTTAATTTATATTTAGTGCCTTGCATATAGCATTTAATAAATGCTTAATTGAATCAAATTTCTTTACTCCCTGAAAAGAACTTGTGAACTCTTATTTCCCTTTAGGAATTCTTTTTTATTTACAGCAATAATTTCAGTTCCATTAGTAGTATGTCCATTTCTAGGTATTTGGATAAAGATTTAATCATTAAATTAATGTTTGTAGACAGCCTAAGAACTATAAAGCCTAAGTATAAAGTGAAGTAAAGTAGTGAAGTAAGTGAAGTAAGTGTGAAGTGTGAAGTGAAGTAAGTAGTGAAGTAAGTAAAGTAAAGTATAAAGTATAAAGCCTAAGTATAAAGTGAATTTGCCAAACTTTCACTTATTAATATAAAAGCCAAGACAAGGTTTTTCTGTCTCCAAATTCATATACTATTTCTTTTGCTATACCATGCTGCCAGGGTCATTCTGCATTTTTGTCCATTTCATGGATCAAATAATTTCTCATTTGGTGGTCCAACTTTTTGGTGAAAAGCTTATGTACCATTAGCTAGACTGTTTTCATATTGCAGATACATTGTCTCTTATTAGAATGTTAACTAAAATCTTTTTTCTTGTTTGACAGAACCTATCAACAATTAATTTCACAGAAATAGCCTTGAGAATTCAATGTCACTTATAGACATCAGACAGAATTCTGGCATCTACATGCTCCTTCAACAACATACTCAATATCTGCTCCAAAATTACTCTCTTCAGTGCTAAATGATTTTAAATGAAGAAACACTATTCTATTTCATGTTCAGTTAGAAAATTTACAATAGTATTTAAATAGCTAAGATAGAAACATCTCATATTAACATCAAAGATCACTTCTGGTTGAAATCTTTCTTTTTATCTGGCTACACACAATACATTCCAAGTTAACTAGAGGAACATATTCTACTGGATGAAAACATTACCTGGGGCTGTTATCTTTTCTTAAGAGAGATACGTCAAGATTTCTTTCAGTTACTGTAGATCACAAACCATGTAAAATCTGCAATTATCTGTCTGAACACTAAGTATACTTTGCAGATCCTCCTTTGGAAGCTAATTTGTTGCTTCAGGAGGTAACAATGTTGTGCTGTTCTGCCTGAAACAGGATTTTTATTATTAATTACTTTGCCAAATGGACAATGGAAGGGGGGATAACGAGGAAGTTTTGACAGTCAGCTAGGTAATGCAATGGATAGGGTAATATGATGAAGTTGAAATAAAAAAGACCTGAGTTCCAACCCTGACTCAGACACTTTAGAGTGGCATGAATCTGAGTAAGGTACTAAACTTTTTAAAGCTTGTTTTCTCATATGTAAAAGGAGGGGTTGCAAAGATCCTAACTTTTGGGATAAGAATTCATTATTTGACAAAAACTGCTGGGATAACTGGAAATTAGTATGGCAGAAATTAGGCATGGACCCACACCTAATACCGTATACCAAGATAAGATCAAAATGGGTCCATGATTTAGGCATAAAGAACGAGATTATAAATAAATTAGAAGAATATAGGATAGTTTCTCTCTCAGACTTGTGGAGGAGGAAGAAATTTGCGACCAAAGAGACCATTACTGATCACAAAATAGAAAATTTTGATTATATCAAATTAAAAAGTCTTTGTAGAAACAAAACCAATGCAAACAAGATTAGAAGGGAAGCAACAAACTGGGAAAACATCTTCACAATTAAAGGTTCTGATAAAGGCCTCATTTCCAAAATATATAGAGAATTGACTATAATTTATAAGAAATCAAGCCATTCTCCAATTGATAAATGGTCAAAGGATATGAACAGACAATTCTCAGACGAAGAAAGAGAAATGCAAATTAAGACAACTCTGAGATATCACTACACACCTGTCAGATTGACTAAGATGACAGGAAAAAATAATGATGAATGTTGGAGGGGATGCGGGAAAACTGGGACACTGATGCATTGTTGGTGGAGTTGTGAATGAATCTAACCATTCTGGAGAGCAATCTGGAATTATGCCCCAAAAGTTATCAAACTGTGCATACCCTTTGATCCAGCAGTGCTATTACTGGGCTTATATCCCAAAGAGATACTAAAGAAGGGAAAGTGACCTTTATGTGCCAAAATGTTTGTGGCAGCCCTGTTTGTAGTGGCTAGAAACTGGAAAACGAATGGATGCCCATCAATTGGAGAATGGTTGGGTAAATTGTGGTATATGAATGTTATGGAATATTATTGTTCTGTAAGAAACGACCAGCAGGATGAATACAGAGAGGCTTGGAGAGACTTACATGAACTGATGCTAAGTGAAATGAGCAGAACCAGGAGATCACTATGTACTTCAACAACGATACTGTATGAAGATGTATTCTGATGGAAGTGGATTTCTTTGACAAAGAGACCTAACTCAGTTTCAATTGATCAATGATGGACAGAAGCAGCTACACCCAAAGAAAGCACACTGGGAAATGAATGTAAACTGTTTGCATTTTTGCTTTTCTTCCTGGGTTATTTCTACCTTCTGAATCCAATTCTTCCTGTGCAACAAGAGAACTGTTTGGTTCTGCACACATATATTGTATCTAGGATATACTGCGACATATTTAACATATATAGGACTGCTTGCCATCTGGGGGAGGGGATGAAGGAAGAGAGGGGAAAAGTCCGAACAGAAGTGAGTGCAAGGGATAACGTTGTTAAAAAAAAAAAAAAAAAAATTGCCCTGGCATAGGTTCTGTCAATAAAAAGTTATTATAATAATAATAAAAGGAGGGATTGGATATGACTATCTTTCAAGTTCTTTCCAGCTCTATATCTATGATCTTTTGATAGCCAAAGCCAAATTCTTCATAAACTCCAGGGGCTCCCTATTGTTTTCAGGATCTAACAGAGAATTCAAGTTGGCATTTATAATCTCTTAAAAACTTTGCTTTTCTTCCCAATCTCCCTTACATATGTATGACTGTCTTCTGACTATGGACTTATTTAATGGCTGTCCTCCATGTCTCAAGTATTCTTTCCTAAAAATTTGTTCGTTAGTTTTCTTCAAGATTCAGTTCACTTTTCTAGTCTCTCTAAACCTCCCAATGTCTACCCTGTGAGAAATTTTTACATTTTACTTATTCTGAATATATTTTGCATATACAGTTATTTGAATGTTGTATGCCTTACTAGTATATGAGCAAATTGAGGGCTCATGTTTTTACCTCTCCATGAAACCCTAGCACTGAGCACAGTTGCCTAGAAAAAAAGAAATTTAACTGCTTGCTGACTGGTTAACTGTGCTTTATAGTACCTAACATTTAAGTTAAAAGAGGCAAATACGAGGTCAAATTCAGTTTCATCTTCATAGAATTAACAATTAATTGAAATACAGAAAAATATATTGTAAACATTTCTATTTGGAGAAGAGATTTATATTTTGTTATGTTTGCCCAGATTTAGGCAAATACCTACTTTTCCTATGAAAAACATAATTATTTTTGATAACCTCTCAAAAGTTCATAAAATTCCAACATGAAACCATTTTTCAAGTCTTACACAGGACTCATCCTGAATTTCAAAAGGCTTATCTTCAGAATTTGTTTTAAGAGCAATTATTTTGCACTGGAGTAGAACTGAAATATTATATTGTCAGGAGGAAAGAGGGAAAAATGCTTGTTTAACTATCACAGGACATAGATTTTTGATTTTATAAAGGCTTTAGAAAACCCCAATTCAGAATGATAAAAGTATAACACAGTGAAATTAATGTTAAAATAATTGAAATTTCATTTTAATGAAGCTATTTTGCTAAAATTGAGTACAATCTTATGAAGTTTATAGAAAAAGACTCATAAAGATCTCCAGGGAATTCATTAGATTCTTGATGGAAGATTATGGATTATGAACAAAATTATCATATGGGAGAAGAGCATATTAAAGTGCTGCAATCCCCATCAGCAAGTAATTAGATCACACATCCATCAAACTATTTCTCTGAATCTTTCAAACAGTAGTAATAACAAAGGATTGTGAACATCCTTCCTGCCCTAATGTTTCTTACATTGAAAAAGCAAGTCTCCCACCAAAGGAAAAAAAAACAACCCACAAACCTTCCCATGACACTACAAGTAAGTGAAAAATAAAAATTTGCTGATTGCAATAAACTGTGATAGTAGGATATGTATGTATGATGGGAATGGAATGACTAAAAAAGATTTCCTTAAAAAGAAACAATCCAATGATATTTATAACTAAGAACCTGACAGCCTGCCCTCTTCAATTTATGGTCTGCCCAACCATTTTGTAAAAATACAGTCTGAGACAGAGGACCTGAATGGACCCTAAACAGAAGGGTTTCTGGTACCGATCAGTTCTACAAAGCTAAAATTCCACTGCCCTTTTCCAAGAGATGAAGGAACTCCTTCAAAGGATCATGATAACAACAATTCACATTTATATAAATTTTATGGTTTACAAAGTTTTTCTTTGTAACAGTCCTGTCAAGCAGGAATTGCCAGTAATATCATTTCCATTTTAGACGAGGAAAAACAAAGAGAGGGGTTACATATATGATTTGCTTCATGGCCTCTTAATATCCAGTATTAACTAAACTAAAAATAATGCTTCTGCTCTGATTTGTCACTGGGTCAAAGCTGTTACATGATCAGTGGTCTCTGCTACTGGCTCTTACTGCTTAAGGGGGAACACTGATTGCTCTTCCAAATAAAACTCACAAAATCATAACTTTACTGTAGAGTCTTTGAGCACTCATTTACCCAAGATCAGGAAAGAATGAACACAAAACAGACAATAGAAACAGGTATAATGTGTTCACAAGTCGATCAGTATCCTCCTATTTTTTCAAAGGACTATTTTTTGAAGTTTTTGGTATATAGAGGGGGAGCATAGCTTGAATGAGTAGAAAAATCAATAAGAGTGAGAAATATATTATGCAACAGCTATCTCTTCCCGTGATGACTCAATACATATTAATGACTTCTGGATAATTTCCCATTACCATGTTCAAATTGCCTTTAAACTTTACTTTTCCCCCAAAGCTTTCCTCCATAGAGCTGCTTGACCATACATTTGAAATCTTGTTATGACTGTATTAATGATAGATTTTGGAATCTATATTTATGAAAGGCAATCCCAAGTATCCCACTACTATCTCCTAACCAGCTAAACTGTATTAACCAACTTAGAATCAAGAAAAGCATTTATACTAAGTGCGAAGTACTCTGTTAAGAAATGGGAATACAAATATAAAATACAATCTCTACTTTCAAGGAATCTATGTTCTGATGGAGAAATATAAAGAAGCCTCATGGCTAGAAAATGATAGCTTAGTCTGACAGTCATAGGGATAGTGAGCAAAGCTTTGCGATTTGAATGACAAGCTCTTTCCAGAAGTAATGGTAATATTGATTTTATTATAGTTCCCAAGGGAAGAGGTAGAAAAGTGAGCAGTGTTGTAAGGATAGACATAAGACGCCTCAGGTGAATGGCAGGAAGGGATGTGAAGCATTCTCTGGTCTGAGATGGGCATATATTAGTAGGCTCTATCTATGATTCTGCACTCAGGATACTTTGTTTCAAGAGAGGAGTTTCAAAGTTGAGTAGATTTAACTTCCCAGGGCATGTGAAGTCTATTGATGAAGTGAATAGGTTAGATGATTAGAAGATGGCTGGAATAGATGCCTGAATGGGATGTGACATATACCTTCTTGCTTTAAAGTATGCAATAAGATTATTATCTATTCCTTTTAATTTTTTGATCTTTTTCTTACTTAAATCTATGAGTAAGGGTCAAGGACATTCGATAACAACTTTCTTTTCCCATCTATATCAAGGTTCACAGGTACAGAGACAGAAGGGGCAATTAATCCTTTTACTTCAAGGCTTTCTGGTCCAACTCCAAAAGTTGAGGAAACAGGCTCAAAAAGGTTAAATAATATTCCCAAGTCATACTGGTAGTCAGTGGCAGAATTGCAATTTGAATCTGTCATAGGAGCTAGAGTTGGAAGGGATTTCAGAAACCATCTAATCCAAAATCCTCATTTAACAAATAGAGGCTGAGAAATTCCCAGGTTCACAGGTGATCACTAGCAATATTTGAATCAAAACCCAAAACTCTTTTCAAAGCATGGTGAGATTATTTAAAGATATGATGCTATCTTATCTCAGCTTTGCAGTAAAGAAATAAAAGTCATAGGCTGAATGCAGTACACGCATATATAACATTAAGAGGCATAACCTATGTGAGAAGGCCCCCAAACATACTAGGCTCAATAGATGGTGGACTATCCTGGAGGGTTGACCTCAAAAAAGTCCCTTTTTTCTTCCTTTGGCTTACTGCTTCCAAATTGATCCCCCCCCCCCACCTGCGGCAATTGGGGCTAAGTGACTTGCCCAGAGTCACAAAGCTAGGAAGTGTTAAGTGTCTGAGACCAGATTTGAACTTGGGTCCTCCTGACACAGGGCTCTATCTACTGTGCCACCTAGCTGCCCCAAAATTGACTTTTAAGAAAAATCTCTAAGATAAAATTTAGATAGAGTTCATTATAAGTATCTGCAAAAAGACCCCCCAAAAGAACCCTAAATCAATTATATTTTAATAGGGGAAAAAAAAAACATTAAAAAAAAAATCGATAGGGAGTTCTCCCTGAGTTACCTGTGCAATCTGGTCAATTGCCTATAGATTTGGACTTTCCAGGCCTGCTAAAAACCTCATTTCTCTTTGAGGACTTTCTGCATGTTGGAAGGCATTAAGCATTAAGGTGATATTGAGGATTAAAGAAGAGCTCTTTCCAGACCTTGACCAGAAAGTATCAGAAAGCATGGGGCATTAAGTTCAGAATCAGGTCAGCAATTTCCGTTAGGTGAATGACAGCACAGAAATAAGTTGAGTTCTACTAGACTGAGAATAGTTGAGATCTAGGTTTGTCCATACATACCAGGGAAAGGAGGACAAAGGAATTACTTGGAAAGATCCCAACAAGCACAAGGTCCCCTCCAAATTCTCCACTATTTAAGGGTAGAACCTAGGAAATTCTCATCATTTCCCCCCAGGCTACTTTCCTGTCCTTTATCATTTCTAGGAATCTTCAATTCTTCGAGATGAAAACTTCAAAACTCATACGTCCTAAGATCATTTCCCACCCCAAGTGCATGATGACTTCATTATACACCCTGACCCCCGCCCCAAGTTTTTCAGTTTAAGTTTTGTAAGGAACCACGAATGGATCCCCGGAGACCTGGCTCCTAGTTTTGGTAA
Organism: Sarcophilus harrisii; assembly: GCF_902635505.1. Taxonomy (NCBI): domain Eukaryota; kingdom Metazoa; phylum Chordata; class Mammalia; order Dasyuromorphia; family Dasyuridae; genus Sarcophilus; species Sarcophilus harrisii. Next base: position 143,348,473 of record NC_045429.1, read on the forward strand.
CAACAAATCACATTCTTTCTCCTAGCAGGTCTCTCTCTCTCTGTTAAGTGGGGAGTTTGTTGTGAAAATTCTGGTGATCCAGGTACTGAGGATGCCAAACTCTATAAAGCTTATTAATGTTACTAGTCAGACAAACAAACTTTTATTATACACTTAATAAGTCCCAGGCTGTCTTAAGTATTGAAGATAAAGGCCTAGGATGCCATTAACATACCTCATGAATCTCTTCACAATTTTTTAAGTCTAATTCAAATCCTGTTGACAGTAAGTGGTACAAGTAGTACTAGGGACAGTAAGTGGAAGACCCAAGTTTAAATCCAGCCTCAGACATTTATTAACTGTGTAACTTTGGACAAGTCATTTAACTTCTGTCTGCCTTGATTTCCTTGATTCAATAATAGCAGTTACCTTCTAAGGTTGTTGTGAGGATCAAATAAGAAAATTGGAAAATTCTTAGGACAATGCCTGACACACAATAGGTGCTTTCCTGACATATAGAATCTTCCTGGATCACTCGTGCTTACTGTGATCTCTCCTTTAAGAGCCACTATTGTAGAGAAATAGTAGAGTCCAGACACCTGAATTTTAGTTTCTGTTCAGAAACTCATGTTATATATATGACCTTGGGAAAAGTAATTATCTCTCAGCCAAACTAAATAATCCTTTCCAGCTTTGTATTGAGTAAAAACTTCTTGAAAGCAGTGCCTGAGTTTAATATTTCTATATTCCTCACAGGATTTAATACAATGCTAGGCACAAAAGAAATGTTCTCTAAATACTTTTTGATGAATTAAACTAAATGAATGTTCATTTTCTTCCATGCCTTCAGCAGAACTGGGTACCTAAGAGCTATAGCTGAAATGTCTTATGGTTCTGTTGGTGAGAGATCTTTGGGAAGAATGTAGAACTGAGAATATGGAAGGTATATGAAGAGCACTTTTACTGACTCACTCCCTACTCATCCCATCCCCCAGTTACTGCCTACAACCCAGGGTCCTATAAAATTAAGAGACTCTGGGAAATATAAGAACTTTCCTTGTCACTCTTTATCATTGAATTCCTTTCCTAGCTCAAAAGCCAGGAACCCACCAAGGGTTAAGATAGACAAAGTATTCCTACTATACCTCTCACTGCTCTACTTCTTGAGAAGTCAGTCCTTGGACACAATGTTGAAAATCTTGCAAAGTTCAGTTCTAAACAGAGTAGAGGTGATTAAAGAAACAAAAACCAGTACCTCCTTTCCTTATTTATGGAATCCCTAGGTTATTTCTTAGATCTCTCATAATATCTAGCTCCTGGGGCACAGTGGATAGAGCACCAGCCCTAAAATCAAGAGGACTTGAGTTCAAATCCAGTCTCAGACACTTGACATTTACTGGCTGTGATACACTGGACAAGTCACTTAACTCTGATTGCCTTGCAAAACAAAAAACCAAAACTCATTATCTAGCTCCTTTTAAGAGTCTGGAACAGCAAGTGAGGGGAGGAAGGAAAGATAATAGGAATTAGGAATCTAAGGACAGTATCATGTAATATCATTTGTGTTACCTGTGTTCCAAGATAAGAAAGAATAGATAGGAGTTCTTCAGGTGAAGAGATGGGCCACTTCTAATTTACAATGAGTTTAATATATACCTGCTCTATAGAGAGTGAGAGCATACTATATGCTACAAGGGAAAATAGTAGGATGTAGAACAGGTTCACCACAACACAGTGGAACAGAGTAAGGAAACCATTGTACCAGCTTGAGCTGTATCTGACTTAACTTATATAAGGCCCAGAGTATGTGTCTGTGTGTAGGGGGGAGGGAGATGAAGAGTATTTGGGAAGTATACAGGAGGAGAGAGGGGTGATTATGTCTTAAATAAGTTCCCTTGAGGTGGGGACAATAATAATAATAGTTCTACTTCAATTTTCATTGAAAATTCTACCTAGGAAGGAAAGTTATACAGGTTTCCTTATTTTTCATTTTACAGATGAAAAAACAGAACCCAGCAAGATTCATATAATTTTTCTGAGGTCATATAGCTAATTTATTACAGAGCAGGGACTTAAACTTAGTTATTCTGACTCTAGGTTTACCTTTATTTCCAGTATACCATGCTAAGAGGAATGACAGGTTCTTTTCCTACTCTAGCCAATACAAACTTGGGGGGGGGGGGGAAGGGACAAGAGATCTGCACAGGGAATGTTTTTCAAATTCCAAATTGCAAGGGGTAACGGATTTGGTTTGAATTCTCCTCTCCATGTTAGGGGCTGACTCTGGGGAAGCTTGTTCAAAGATGATCCTTTCAGAGTGGTACACTATTTTCATATTTCAATGGATTGTGCTAAGAACTGCCACCAATCTTACAACAAATGTTGTAACATGACAAGATATCATTTTTGTTTTGCTGTATTTCTAACAAATGTAATTAATCTTATCACCCAAAGGTAAAATTTTAAAAAGGCTCTGCTCTCTTTGTCCTCTCACCACTCTAATTCAGAGGCTTTCCTAGAGGCTCCAAGTCTTACTTGGACTCCCCTTTAACTGATTGGTTCTGGCAGGGAGATGAGACAAAGTGGAATGGAAGAGCACCTATCTGCACATTTATATATCATCTGAAGTTTTTGTACTTTACTTAATGTTAACTTTGTCCCCTAATTTCCAAATAAAGTTTTTATTTTTCTTTAACTCGACCATGTATTTTCATTTATGACTAAATCAGGAGAGCTCTGGATTACTTTCATACCTCAAAGATCAGAGTGGCAGCCACACACAAAAAGGTGGCCAAACAGATGTGAGGTAAGGGGTATTAGAAAAAAGAGGATACTTCAAATGGGGCCGAGTCTAGTGTTGTTAGTATCAGTCCTTCTATTTTTAGGCTTTTAGGTGACTAAAGGACAGACAGCAGATGGGATCTTGAGAAGCCCTAAAAAATATGGATTCTAGAGAGATGAATAGATAATAGGAGATAGATATATTCTTTGTCATTGTTAGTACCAAGTCCTATGTGGGATATATAAAAGATGCCAAGTAGTACCTCTTCCTATACCACCCTCACCACCACTTATTGGGGTTAAGCCCATAGAGTGATATATGAAGGTTTGGGATAGGAATGGCACATTGGGAGATGATATCTTCAGGTATGAGTAATGAACTGTTCCTTCTAAAACTCCAAATGTTACCCATCTGGTGGTCAGTGAGGTAGATAGCACAGACTGGGGCACTGTGCAATCCCACAGAACAATAGAAGATGCATTTTCCGGTAATTCTATCCTCATTAGTTGTAAACTAATTCAAGGTTTGTTATCAGGAATGGGGCTCCTGACGATGTTGAAGCTCTCTCTGTAATAGAAGAGCACTGATTTCAGGAGTTTTGTACTTGACAGTGAGGGAGAACAGGCTTTTATAACATTATTTCAATGAAATCCTGGTGGTCTTGAGAAATCAAGGTTCTTTCCTTCTGGAGAATTTTTTAATGCCTCTGTTTGGAAGTTGGCTGTGATTACATTCATATCAGGAAAATAGTATGGAAGCTCAGGGCATCAATATTAAAAAGGGAATTTACCCATGGACAGACTCATTTTTTCCTGTCCATTTGGATCCAGAACATCTCATTCCTCTTGGTGATAAGGAGATTAGAGTACTTTAAACCCTGACAACAAAAGCCTGGGGAAAGATAAGTCTCCAGAGATCTTGACCCTGTCCCTAGCAGGGCTTCTCAGGAAGGCCCTTAGACTCCCGGTCCTGCCATTTGCTACATCCTTTCATCACACCAAATCATCCCATTACCAATATTTTTTTATCCTTCTAGAAAGCTCTCATGGCTTTTTATCCTCAACTGAAAATTTTACAACATATTTCACTAAAATAATTGAAGTCATTTATTAAGAATTATCTGTTCTCCCCTCAATCACATCTCCTATCCATTCAGATACTTCTAAGAAATTAGAACAGGGGTCCTCAAATTACGGCCCGCGGGCCAGATGCGGCAGCTGAGGATGTTTATCCCCCTCACCCAGGGCTATGAAGTTACTTTATTTAAAGACCCATAAAACAAAATTTTGTTTTTACTATAGTCTGGCCTTCCAACAGCCTGAGGGACAGTGAACTGGCCCCCTATTTAAAAAGTTTGAGGACCCCTGCATTAGAATCGAGCATTAATTTCTACTGACTCCAGAGCTGGTATTCTCTATCCACTGTACCATCCATAGTTAACCCCAATGATTTCTTAATCATGAAATTTAGTAGACTTTTCTTAATTCTTTTTTCTTGACTATTCTGTGGCTTTTGACTCTGTTAATCACTCTCTTCTTAATATTCTTTTTTCATTAAGTTTTCCTGACACTGCTCTTTTCTTGTTCTCTTACTGTCTGATCACCATGATTCAGTTTTCTTTGTTGGATCTTAATACAGGTTGCATCTACTCACCATGAGTGTGTCTCCTCTTCCACTCCATTTCAGTTCTGATTTAGGTCCCTTCTCTCCTCCCTCTAAACTATTTCACTTAGTGATCTCATTAGCTCCTCAAGTTCCTTCTCAGATTTATTTATCCAACTCTAATCTCTCTCCTGACCTTTAATCTTGCATCTCAAAACTGTCTGTTGGACTTCTCTAATTAGAGGTCCCATAGACAACTATTTATAAGTCAATATATCCAAAACTGACTTCGTTATCTTTCCCTCCCAATTCCACTCTCTTCTTCCCTATTACTGTTGAAAGTATTAACCTCAAGTGTCCAGACTCACAACCTATTTGTCATCCTCAATTCCTCCTACTCTTTTACCCTATCCCTATATACAATCTATTATAAAGTCTTACTAATTATGTTTGTAAAATCTCTTGTATATGGCCCCTTCTTTCCTTCAACACTGTCATCACTCTTGTGAAAGTCCTCATGCTTGGATTGTTGAAAAAGACTGCTGTTTAGTTTCTCTGTCTCAGGTCTTTCTCACTCCAGTCAATTCTCTAATAAGCAATCAAATTAATCTTTCTGAAGAAAACAGGTAGTAGCATGTGCCAGGGAAATCAAATCACTACCATCAACACTAAATATACTGATCCCAATGTACACAACCCAGGACCTTGAACTTACAAGCTTCAAGGATTGCAATGCTTCCAATGCAATGCCCAAAGTCATCATTCTGGAAAGTAAGCTTTGTGAAGATGCAGTCTGGCAATTACTTCTACAGGTCCTATGATTGTAAGTACCAAAGACCCCCGGGGGAAAAAAGTTCTTACCACCAAAGTCCTTGGATAGACTCAAATAGTTCACATCAGAAGCAAATGTGATTTTTGTCAATGGAAATAACATTTAAGAGGTATAACCTTCTGTTTTACTGCTGCACATGAAGAATCAGACAATAAGTGAACTAGCATTTATTAAGTACTTACTATGTGCTAGGCACTGTGTTAAGAGCTGAGGGTACAAGGAAAAGCAAAACTCAAACCATACCAATTTCTTCTCTCAAGAGCTCAAAATCAAATGGAGGAACTTAAGTCTAATGAACCAGTAATGTCAAACTCAAATAGAAATGTGCCTGTATAATGACTTAGAAAATCATAAGTTAACATTATCTATGCTTTACTGCATTTTGCATTTTACTTTATTTTGTTAAACATTTTCCAATCACATTTTAATCTAGTTCAAGTTTCACTCTGGAATTTTGTGAGTCTCAGGTGAAGGGCCACATCTGACAACTCTGACAACATGGGATCTTTTTATTTGATTTACAGCTGAAACCTTTCATATAAGTTGTCTCCTTCATTAGAATCCAAGTTCCTTGAGAACAAGTATTTTTCTGCATTACTACTTGTATCTCCAGATTAGCATGGTGTTTTGTACAGATTAAGTGCCTAATATGTTTCTTCTTTTATATATTCATTTATTTCTTAAGCACAAGTTTGATCATGACATATTCCTATCTAATAAATTTCAACTGCTCCCCATTACCGCTAAGATCAAATAAAAAAAATTTTGTTTAGCTGTTCAAAAATCTTTCTATCCTAATAGTATTCATATATCTTATCTCTCCTTCGTGTATACTATAATCCAATGACTCTAGCCTCTCTGCTCTCCCTCATACAAGGACATTCTACCTTTCCAATCTGTGTAATATATCTCTGGCTGTCTCCCATAACTGGAGTTCTCTCCTTCCTCTCTTCTACCTCCCATCTTCCCTCAAATCCTAGCCAAAAGTCTACCTTCTCCAAAAGACCTCCTGTCTTTCTTAATATTAGAGCTTTCCCATTGAGATTACCTCCCCTCAATATAGGTGCAAGTTTGTTAAAAACAGAGATAATTTTAGCCCCTTTTTTGATATCTCTCTGTACACCTTATTGCACTGTACTATTTTTTCCCACTCCATCATATTGCTTTCTGTAGCTTCCTCTGGATTGAAAGCCTGACCAAATAATCAATAAGTATTTAGTAAGTTACTGCTATGAGTCAGGCTCTGTGTTAGGTGCTAAGGACACAAGGGCAAAACATGCAACACTTTTTATTCTCAAGAAGCTTATGTTTTATCACTTACATGTATCTATGTCACTATAAAAAAATTACAAATTGCTGCCTTTCATTAATATCATTCTTACATAAGACAAAAAAAAATTATTTCTTTTCAAAACATCAAGAGAAATTTTTTTTTGAAATTTCCATTTAGTTTTCAATTTTTGTCAGAGCAAGACTTTTTGAGTCTGGCTAAATTTACCAAATGTATCCTGTTAGATCTCTCTAACAAGTGACAGTGCTTCCCATGAAATATTTGATATTTTACTTAAATGCAGAAGCTATTTGTGACCAGTTGGTAAAACATAGACCAAGTGAATCTCCATGAATTCAAATTTACCTGACCTAGATGAATTGCTTACCAGAGGATAGAAGGGATTCTCAGATATGATTGCAGAGCTACTGACAGAGATATTTAAGGAACTATAGAGAAATATAAGCAAAAATCAGCAAGGGAATGAGGTAGAGTCTTCAATATAAAAATCAAATAAAAAGCATAATAAGCTTGACATAAATTCCTAGAAAATTTAAAAGTATTTTATTAAAGGAATGGTTTGTGAACACTTGACAAAGGGGAAATGATCACTACAAGCCAGGGTAAGAGTGAATCAGAGGGGTAGTTAGATGGTACAGTGGGTAGAATACAAGCCCTGAAGCCAGGAGGACCTGAGTTCAAATCTGGTCTTACATAGAACACTAGCTGTGTGACCCTGGGCAAGTCACTTAACCCCAAATGCCTCAGCAAAAAAAAAAAAAAAAAAGGGAAAAAGGGAAAAAAAAAAAGAGTGAATCAGGCTCATCAGTTGGAGAATGGCTGAACAAATTATGGTATATGAATGTTATGGAATATTGTTGCTCTATAAGAAATGATTATGAGGATAATTTTAGAAAGGCCTGGAGAGACTTACATGAACCAATGCTAAGTGAAATGAACAGAACAGGAGATCATTGTAAATGACAATATCAATACTATATGATGATCAATTCTGATAAACATGACTCTTTGATAAACATGATAAACATGAGATAATTGAGGTCATTTCCAATGATTTTGTGATAGAGCCATCTTACACCCAGAGAAAGGACTGTAGGAACTGAATGTGCATCACAACATAACATTCTCACTCTTTTTGTTGTTTGCTTGCATTTTGTTGTCTTACTCATTTACTTTCTTTTTTTGTCTGATTTCTCTTGTGCAGCAAGAGAATTGTATAAATATGTTCATACATATTAGATTTAACATATTTTAACATGTTTAACATATATTGAATTGCTTGCCATCAAGGGGAGGGAGTGGGGGGAAAGAAGAGAAAATCTGAAACACAGGGCTATGCAAGGGTCAATGTTGTCAAATTATCCATGCATATGTTTTGAAAATAAAAAGCTTTATTAAGAGGAAAAAAAAAGGGTGAATCAGGTCAGTCTATTATTAGTTCCTATTCCCCTCTTCAATGATTTTAATTAATATACCACCAGGCAAATGCTAATAAATCTTGGCCTCAGAAAGGCAATGGCTAAATATGTAAAAATATTCTTATGAGCAAAATAGAGAGATTATGTAGAGAACAGGATTGGAATTGGTTGAATGAACCCAAAGAATGTTCATTCCTAAATTAATGTCTCTAGTAAAGTCTCACAGGGTTTTGTCCTTGGCTTTGCTTCATTCCATGTTGTCCTTAATGATTGGGTTAAAGGCATGAATAGCATATCTATAACATTTATAGATGATCTAATACTTGGAGGATACACACAAACATATGTATATAAATATGTATACTTAAATAAGCAAGAGATGGTTTGAAACTAGCAAAATGAAATATAGTAATTCCCAGACCTCACTTTAAATCTATTGGAAGTTAAGGGGAATGACTGGCACAGAGATCTCTACAGCAGTTGCTAAGTGACATTCCCTGACTCTTTCTTTTTGTATTTCCCCCCTTATTACTCCCAGGAAAATTTCCTTTGTATGACTATGCCCCTGGTGAGAGACCATCTCAGTCTTAAACGTTATTCTCTTCTATGTCATCTCCAGCAACTTGTAGCTCTGTTGCCTATTCATACCAGCAAATAACAAAGTCCATAAGATAGTTTAGGAATCAACTTGCACAAATAAAAGATGGCAAAGATAAGCGTAGAAATCATTTCAAATGATAAAGATCTGAGGTTTTCAGTGTAGCAGACTGAGCTCAAAGTAACTTAGAAACAATTGTTAAATTATAGAAAGTATGTACATTTCTGAAATTGGCAAATAATACAAATCAGCGCTTATTGTTTTGTTGGCTGTCTAGACTCAAGAGTGATGGAGAAAATGTTAAATATGCAGATTTTAAAAAAAGGATTATTTGGTTGAAACAGAAAATAGAAAGGCATATTTTGGATAAACAAACAAAAGGATAAACTTCAAATAGAAAATTCCAAAAAAAAAAAAAATAGAATAGTCTTACTTTTGAGATAATGAAATCTCCCACTTCTGTAATCTTTCAAATGGAAGCTGGATATAATTTGTTGAGTAAATTAAATCAATCAATAAGCATTAAGTGCCTAATGTGTACTAGGCACTATAGACATAATTTTTCTTTGGGTAAGAGTTGTATTACTGAGAGAGCCTTTCCAAGATGATACTTCTGTGATTCTATAATTTATGGCAAAGTAGAAATTCATATAGCTAATTTGATCATAACATTCCCATTAATCTTTAAGCTTAAACAAATAAAAAAAGCTTAAAAGTTTTAAACTTAAAAAAAAAAATACCCTATACTTCAATGAATTGTAATTGCATTAATGTACTACCTCCTGGGAAAAGTAAATGGGGATCCAAAAAGAAAAAGCTAAGGATTGTCATTTGGCAACTGTTATTGATGACCTTGTCAATCATCCCCCATGCTCTCTTCCCTCTCCTAGATTGGTTCTTTCCCTCCTTTCCCTGCAGATTTACAGTGAGGTCTGGGAATTACTATAGTTCACCTTGCTAATTTTAGACCATCACTCTTGCCTATTAAATATACAATTGATCCATACCTTCCTATCTTTTGCAACTGTTGTATATATTCTTCCCTGAATCTTTCATTGCATCCTTTTTTCTTCATCTTCTAATATTCCATATATGAAACATATCTGTAAAGCACTTTCACAATACCTGGCACAAAGTAGACATTTAATAAATATTCATTCCCTTCCCCTAAACCCTTTTCCTAAGTAATAGTGCAACATTTGAACTGTTTATTATCATTTACTTTTCCCACATGGCATCAACTTTTCTGGTTATGAATTTCTCAGGCAGCATCCTTTATTATTCTCCAGTAATACCTTTTTATAGATCATCATGTTGTTATCCGAAGAGTGGCAAAGCTATATTTTTACAGCCTTACAAATAACTTGGATGTATAATTACTAGTGTTTTTGGCCACAGCAACTCTCCAAAACAACTGATTAAGTTAGAAAAAAGGTATTGACTGAATTGATGCAGAAGTTTTCTTCTAACTGATTTTCAGATTCTTCAAATACTGTCTTAGGCCATTTCTTGCATACAAATAATAAATTTCTGCTTACTTACATGGGTTTATCCACTAGGTTATCTACATTAAGTCCTTTAACATTTGAAGATAACACTTTGCTAAGGATATAAAGTTGTACAAAATTACAGGGGCTAGTCAATATGACTTAATATTTATCATAATCTGATATTTATTTATTTATCATAAGTATTCAACACAATATTTATCATAAAATGATACCTTGGGGGTGGATGGCAATTTTGAAAAATAAAGAAGAGGGGAATATTTGATTTTTTGCTATGGTTTTCCATACTAATGAAATAAAAAACTACCATCACAATAATCTCTCTGAGAAAGGCCCACAAGGACTACATGTTTGGCTTCTGCAACAAAAGAATGGGGAAATGTATGGCCCTAAGCAACAGGTGTTAAGAATAAAAAGAGAAGCAAGTATGTCAATTGTCAAAAAGGGAGTGACCAAAGAACATACTCCAAATCAAGAAGTGTTTTCCCCCCTTTTCTTTGTGTGTGTGAAACTGGAGGTGGAGGATGGGGAAGATAGGAAAGAACAATCACACAGGAAATAGAATCTTCATTATTCATTTTAGAGCTCCAACTTGGTCCTTCACTCTCTAAAAAATTCTGATTTGTTCTCTACCAAGCTAAAGGAGATACCACCATATCTGAAAAGATAAAAGTACTGAAAGTGCACTGTAACAGATTCCAAGAATAAGCTTGAAGTAAATTGTTCACAGAAGCATTGTTCCACATGGTAGTTAAATTCTATAGTACTATTATCATGATAGTTTGTATAGTTACATGGATCTACAAACTCAATATGGGTATTCTCTCCAGTAATACCCATACATATCATCTTATCCTGTGCTATCATAGTCTATGTCCTCCTGTAAATGTTGTGGATATACCCAATAAGCTGAGGACATAGTAAAAAGGTAAACCATATTCTCCTTCTTTTCCCCCTCATTCAGATTCTGCTCTTCACCCCAGCATTCCCCATCATAAGCAGTTGCATTTCAGTGACAAATGGTGGAGCACATAAAATTTCAAAGTAATCTAAACTTCAAAGAAAAGTTTAGTTATCTTTTGGAGTGAAAAGTTGGAGAGATTGGTGGGAATGGAGATTAATTCACGATTGTATAGGAGTAGGTTAGAGTTTACATCGTTACCACTGGCATTCTTGCTTCTTTTTATTCTTACCACCTGTTGCTTAGTACTATCGTTTTCTCTCTATTTTGCTGCAGAAGCCAAATATACAAATCTCTTGAGGCTTTCTGAGGAGTAGTTGTTGTGGTAGTTGTTTTTATACTAACATTTACATTTCAGGGAAACCAGCATGATGTGAGGGTGTCCAATGGGCCTTTATATAATAAAATACTCTTGCCATTTAAAGCACTTCACACAAGCTGACCTTCCCCTAGCTTTCCAGTTTCCTAAGCAGTGGCTGAAATATCTAGGAAAAGCAAATCAGCATTAGAATTGGGTTGTGAATGACCACTCTATTTCCAGCACAAGCAAAATAAGGAGACTCAGTCTAAAAAAAAAGAAAAAAGGAAAAAGAAAGGAGAAATGACTAGATCACCGTTTGTCTTTAACTCTAGTGTCTAATAATGTTCTACATACAAACAGCATTTAATAAGCATTTAGTCATTCTGTATTTAAAGCATCCTTACCCTTTCTCTACCTATAACCTTTCTAAACTATTAAACTGGATTCCCTAAATAATTCTTAATCATTCCTATGGCCAATTATGTCTTCTCAGTACTGTCCCCTCCACCCAAACCACACGTATTTAAATTGGTCCACGAATAACAAAGTAGACAGAGCCTTTTCAGAATGGTAGGACGACTTGAAATGGTAGGTTGACTTGAAATAGAAGAAAGCAAAAGTGGTTAAAAACTGATGACCAGGGAAAAAAATTCTTGAAAGGGTTTCATATCTGTGCTTAGAGAGTGATCATATCATATAACTTTCTTTTTTCCTCTTTATCAGGAGGTAAGAAAGGACACATGGAAGTTGAAGAAAACACAGTAAGAAACTTCCAATTTACAAGGAATGCTATAATGGTCAACTAAAATGATTCTCATCAGTTATATCAGCCTAAGGAAAATGAATAAGAACCAAGAGCATGCTAAAGAGATCTTAGAATGACTTAGGATGGTAGAATATTTTCACTATGAGAGAAAGGTACCAAGGGGAACTACTGATGAATTCCAGGCTTAGTTCTCTCCTCTGAGTCACTCTCATTACTGGTATAGATTATTAAATGGAAAGGCCCACAGTGCTTGTTTTTTCTTGTTCCTTCTTTTTGTTTTGCTCACCATGCATAAGTGAATTCAATGATCAAACTAAACTGTATTCAGCAAAATGCCTCCATCCCTCTCCTATTGTTTTCCATAAGCCAATGTGCAATATAATCCAACAGATAGTTAGTGAGCAAACCTATTCTAAAATAAAAAACCACCGGTCCTGGGGACAGACTACTTCGTTCAAAGTAGTCTGATAGTAAATGTAGGTGAGGTTAGCTCTAGAAGCCCTCTTCATTTCTTTGTTATGTAAAACTGGGGTAATATTTGCTATTGAGAGGAAAAGTTAATTGCAAGATGCTTTATAAATTCAAACTATTTTTAAAGGTAAGGGTCTCTATGGTTCTATAGCAGAACTGGATTTAACCATACTATAAAGAAAGCAATCAGAAACCGGCTATGATAACATAAAGTAGTACAACAATGTTTAGGCTTAAATAAGAAAAGTTACTTATTATGAGGGCAAGAAGGAGAGATAGACAGTAACCTTGGAATATTTTGAGGATAAGAAAAATGGGCTGCAGGGCACGAGAAGAGGAAAAAATTAATGTATAAAAATGAAGAATGGTTCATGAAATGTAGTTAATTGCCAAAAGATCATTGGCAGAAATAATCCAGACTCTTTTGAATAATTTGATGCCAAGAGAAAGAATTGGTGACTGAAGAGGAAAACATTTCTGTACTTTCAAAAGAAAATAAAATGTATCCAATAAAGGTTTTTCAGGTTTCAACAACTCTAACGGAAAGTTAAGGGTAAATGGATTTTCATCCTCTTCCAAGTTTTAAAGTGCAATAAATAATTTTAAGTATACAATGGTTTTTAGCTAGATCTACTTCTAAGGAGATTTTGGAAAAGGTAAATATTAAGATTATGATTAAATACCTAATGTTACTAAGTTTTTTAACAAATGAAAGGACCCATTTATTTTGTAACAATTTAAAGAGTTCCAAAATCAGTCATAAAATATAGATATTTGCTATTCTTAAATAGGATTCAACTTTTATGTCAATAAAATTTAGATTAGGGGCAGCTAGGTGGCACAGTGAATAGAGCACCAGCCTTGAACTCAGCAGAAACTGAGTTCAAATCTGGTCTCAGACACTTAACACTACCTAGCTGTGTGACCCTGGGCAAGTCACTTAACCCCAATTGCCTCAGCAGCAAATAAATTAAATCTAGATTAAATTTCAGTTCCAATTAAGTAATAATTCAAGGTTTATTTAATAAATTCAAGTGCTATCTCCCTTTTCCTTGATTCTCTATATAAATGAAATTGTTTTTCCTTCTTAAATAGCACTAGCAGTTTTCTTCCTCAAACAGTATTAGCAGTTCTCCTCTCTCACTCCTTTATTCCCATTACTCTCTACTTCAGAGTTCTAATAAAATTTTATTGCCCTTACAATAAATTTTATGGGTCTTCTATTCTTATCCTTTTCCATGCTCACTACAGCATGGTTTTCAGAACACTGAACATTTTGTGAGTTATGTAATTGATAAGAAAGAAAAAATAAAAAACATGTATTCTCTATCTTAAGTTTTACTGGTACTGCCTAATATATTATAGAAGAGTATCTAGGAGAGACTTCTATAGATTACTGAATCTGTCTATAAGTTTCTTTGGCTGATCAACAGAAAAAGAAGGCTTCATAGCATCATTCTTTTCTTAGAAAGTAGCCCTTAAATTTTTTTTTTTTTTCCACCATTCCAACAATCAATAATTCAAAAAGTTCTGTCTGGTCTATAAAAAATTTTTCCCATATTCCTTTAAGATATTTCTCATCTGTTAAGATGCAGGATACTTTATGTAAACTTTGTGTTATGTAACAAATATATTTCCTAAAGCAAAATGCATATGATATTTTAACATTGGCTTATAATGATTTCAGGGCAGCTAGATGGCACAGTGGATAGAGCACCAGTCCTGAAGTTAGGAAGACCTGAGTTCAAATTTGATCTCAGACACTTAACACTTCTTAGCTGTGTGACCCTAGGCAATTCGCTTCACTGCAATTGCCAATGGCTCCTAACATCTTTTCTTTTTTTTTCCCCCCCTATTAGTAGTAGTCTATACTATGAAACCTCTCAGTATCACAAACATTTAAGATCAGGTATGCCTTCCAAGATAGGTATTAAGGTCAATTACTCTTATCTATGACAATACACATGAAGATCATATAAACATTTCTCTCAAATGGTCATCCAATCTTTTGAAGCCTTAGATATTTCTTTCATGAAACATCTCATTCAATGATCAGAAAGCCATATATAAAGTACCAGTTATTTTCAAAGCGTTGTTCAAGGCAGTAGTCAAAGACAAAATTAAAAAGAGTGTTCCCTTGAGGAATGTACATTTTATTCTACTTAGCTGGAGTTTGGGGCTGGGAGACACTACATAAATAAGTGTAATTTGAGAAAAGAAAGCTTAACACCCAAGTGCATCAGTAAAGACTTATCATAGAAGATGATACTTGAATATCTTAAAAGGAAATTAGGAATTCGGAAAGCGAAGAGGATTCTGGAAATATGGCAGAGTAGGTCAGAAAATACAAGTTCCCCAGGTTTCCCTCACAAACAAACAAATTTGAGCCTCAGGGAAAATTTAGACCAGTGAAAAACAAAGCTTAGGGCAGAAGAGGTCCTACAGGGACAACTGGAGGAGCCTGGAAGAAAAACCCCAAGACTGAGATTTGTTTGGCCTGTGTGAAATATAAAATACCTTCAGGCTAGCTCCAATGTAACAGCAAATTGGGAACCCTGGGGCTAGTTAGGCTTAAGATAGATTCAGTTTCAACTACAGGAACTTTCAACTCCTGAACAGAATGGGGAACTGAGGGTCTGAATCCAGGAAGATGGAGGGAACTTTTGCTGATAAAGAACTCCAGTTCCAGTTGTGCTGATGACACTAGCCCTGGGCAAGAAGGAACAGCATACACCTGGCCTGGCAAGTACAGAAGCAATAGGGTAGGGAAGCTGTGGCTGTGAGCACTTACAAAGGAGTGGAGTTCTTGATTTGGGGTTCCAGGCTGGAAAGAAATCTTGAAGCCAGAGACAACCACCCCATCATAGATTTAGAGGTAATTACACTATCAAACTCTGATTAAAAATAAAGGCCAAGAAGGAAAAAAAATCAACCAAAGTTGGTACTAGGGAAGATTAGGGTTATCTTCAGAGGAGAACAGTGAAGTAAAAAAAGCTTTTTCTACCCAAAGAATAACGTTAAATGGTTATCTGCCTAAAAAGATTTTATATAAATTTTACATAAGAACTTAAAAAAGATTTTAAAAATCAAATGAGAGGGGCAGCGAGGTGGTGCAGTGGATAGAGCACTAGCCTTGAAGTCAGGAGGATCTGAGTTCAAATCTGCCCTCAGACACTTAACACTGCCTAACTGTGTGACCCAGGGCAAGTCACTTAACCTCCATTGCCTCAGGGGGGAAAAATCAATTGAGAGAGACTGAGGAAAAATTAAAAGCAAAAACCCAAACAAACCAAAAAAAAAAAAAAAAAAAAAAACACTAAGAAAAACAAGATTGCTACTAATAAAGTCAACCAACTAGAAAAGTTAATGTGGAGTCTAAGGAGAAAGTGACTCTTTGAAAATTAGAACTGGATGAAATTGAATGGATGCCCATCAGTTAGACAATGGCTAAATAAGTTATGTATATGAATGTAATAGGATATTATTGTTTTACAAGAATTGATTTCAGAAAAGCCTGCGAAGATTTACATGAATTGATGCTAAGTGAAGTGAGTAGAACCAAGAGAACATTGCACACAACAACAAGAAGATCATGTGATGATCAACTGTGATGGACTTGGCTCTTTTCAACAATGAGCAATTTCAATAGATTTAGAATGGGAAATTGCTATTTACATCTAGAGAGAGAACTAAGAAGACTGAATGTATTATTAGTATAACTACTAGTCCCTTCCCCAGTAATCTCACTCCACAAATTACAAATCCTCAAAAGAATATGGAAGGCAAGGGGAACTGTTTTCAATGTATGGGGATATTTAGGTGACATCAAAACAACAGATGACAATTTTTGTTTTTAAAAGAAAGCATGTGAGATCAAATCAACATGTTTATCTAACAGTAACATGGCCAATACCATGCCAGTCTAAGATTATGGATAAAAACTTATTAGGATTAAGTGAGTTGCCCAAGATCACATAATAAATGTCAAATGTGTAAGGCTGGATTTGAACTCAGGTTGTCAGGACTCAAGGGACATTGGTCTATCTACTCTTACTGGTCATTTTTGTCCATTTAACCCAGAATAGTTGATCTGAGTAGTTAGTAAGATAGTCATAGGTACTTTTAGCTGCCCCAGTCAGGGATTTTCCTTCTCTTTCTCAACCTTTTATGTACCTAGGATTACCTTTCCCCTTTTATTTTCCACAGATTTACCCCATCTGATAAAAACACACCGCTCAATTTATCTACTTTCTCTATCATGTCCCAGATAACTCTTTATCATGTAAGTTCATTCTGGCCTTGGAATTCACATACTGGAAGTATCCTTTGCACCTTTGGTGTTCTCCCTCTGTTTGGATGGCTTCTCCCTCATCTTATATTTAAGGAGGGTGACCAAACAGTCAGTTACATTTCATTTTGCCCTCTGCAGGTTATACTCCAGACTTCATCTTCTATCTCTACCCTCTCCATTATGTCTTTCCCTACTGAATATAATGTATTAGTATTTCCAGCACTTAGTACAACTCCTGGCACATAATAAACACTTATTAAATGTGCACTGATTAGACTACTAGTAGGAAGAGTACAAGGTTAAAACAAGGTTAAAAGAGGTATGGCAAACTTCTTCTACACCACACTATTAATAACACAAGTTTGTAAGTTATTTGTCCATAGCTGACTCATTGTCCTGAACATTAACCACCTTGAGGACAGGGACTATTTCATTTTTGTAAGTACTCAGCAAGGTACTTTGCTCATAGTATTTAATAAATGTTTGTTGAACTAAAGTGTTCAAAAATTTGACTGAAATCAGATTATAACTATCATCCTACCAAAAACCACAGGAAATTAAATTGGTCTTACATAATTTTTCTCTTCATGAAGCTATTTCCCTTCCCAAGATTATAGTCTTTTAATGAAGGGCTTTAGAAAAGAGCAAAAGAAACAGTGTACTATAAAACCTATACCAAAAATGAGCAAATGATGACATCCCTTTCTAGCTTTGGAAAATAAGCTAAGGTTCACCTTGACTGTCGCTTAAGAGGCTGTAAATACCTATAAGTAATAGTTTTTTATTTCTTGTGATGTATTCTTCCCTTTGGCAATTTCTCTGTTCTGGTTCTTCTTGTCAAATTTATCAATACCATCTCTACTCACCCTATCTCATTCCCTCTTATATACCAATTCACAAATAAACTCTCCAGAAACGTCTCCTTCCCCCCCCCCCCCAATCCAAAGTCATGTAAAACCAATCAATGGAGATTACTTTTGAAAAAAGAATGCAGCATTTCACAATCAGGGTATTTTACGAGGAGATATGTTTCATTACCTGTTCTCCATTAAAATTTATCAAATATCTCTGTCTTTTAGGATTATTTTCATTTATACCGTTGCAGTCATAATAATGATAAAATAAGCTAAATTAAAATATAGACCAGTAGGTCTCACTGTTTTTGTAAACAGCTGCAAAGAGGCAAACTAAATTAGGTTCCTCAAACTTTACCTTTTTACTGAATACAGAAAAGTTAAGCACTCAAAACCTATTAAGAAAAATTTTACCTGTCTTAACACTGTACATATAACATTTTAAGCAAGGTCCAATAAGGTGGTATATAACAATGATAATAAATTAATAATCAAATCAAAGGGGTCTTTTTTCAATCCTTATTCTTCTTGATCTCTCTAAAGTCATTGACAATGTTACTCTTTTCTTGATACTTCCTTTTAACTAAGTTTTAGTAACACAGTTTTCTTCTAGTTTCCTCCTACTTGTCAAGACTGCTCCTCAGTTGCCTTTGCTGGAATCTCATCTTGGTAATGTATTTGCTAATGGAAGGCATATGGCAAGGCTCTACTACGGGGCCTTGTCTCTTCTCCCCATTTTGCTTAGTGATGTTCTTCCTCTCCCATGGATTCAATCATTTTAATAGATTTGATTCTCAGATCTATTTATCCAATCCTAACCTCTCTCCTGACTTCAGTGTCATATAGGCAACTGCCTCCTAGACATCTTGAACTAAGTATTCCATAGACATCTTAAAATCAATGTATCTAAAACATCATCTTTCCCCCTACTCAAAATCTTTCCCTCGTCCAAACTTTCCTGTTACTATTGAGGAAGCCTAGTCATTCTGGCTCATGCTAATGTTATCCTCAACATATTCAATTTACTGCCAAGGTTTGTTGAATTTACTTAGTAATTTCTCACACATACTCTCACCTCCCACTTTCCCTCCTCTGACATTGCCATTATCCTGCTAAAGGCCCAAATCACCTGAAAAATGGACTACTGCAATAGCTTGATGGCTCGTCTCCCTGCTACAGGTCTCTCCCTGTTCCAGTAAATCCTCCATTCAATTATCAAAATGTTAAACTAAAGCACAACCAAATTTATTATTCAATAAACTCCAGTGGCTACCAATTATCTTTAGGATTAAATATAAAATCTTCTGTTTGGCTTTTAAAGTCTTTCATAATTGATCTCTAACTCTCAGTCCTCTTGCATTTTTCTTTCTTCTATTGGACCTTGCTTAAAATGTTATATGTACAGTGTTAAGACAGGTAAAATTTTTCTTACTAGGATCAGTATAATAGTCTTCTTCCTCATTGGCACTATTTGGGGGATTAAAGGTAATAAAAGAAAGATGTTAACAATCCTTCTTCAATATTTAACATGTAATAATAACAAATTCCTGAAACTTCAATTCCCCAAAAGCACTTCCCCAGTGATAAATCTAAAAAACCAATACTACATTTAAACCTGTAGATTTCTCAAGTTACTAATTTTCTATAATTCTAAAAATGTGGCCAAATGCTGTTTCAAATAGGCACTCATCAGACTCTGACCCTTACAAATGTTCAATCCCATCACAGAAGTGCCCTCAAAGATAATCTAGTGTAACCTGTACTTGAACAAAACGATCTTTATAGCACAACCAACAAATGAAATGAAGAGGAATTCGCTATTTCATGCAGGCAGGTTTTCAACCGTGGCTAGTACTAATTGTTATCAAGTTTTTCTTTATTGTCTAAAATTCAGGGGTCCTCAAACTTTTTAAATAGGGAGCCAGTTCACTGTCCCTTAGACTGTTGGAGGGCCGGACTATAGTAAAAACAAAAACTTTGTGTTGTGGGCCTTTAAATAAAGAAACTTCATAGCCCTGGGTGAGGGAGATAAACGTCCTCAGATGCTGCATCTGGCCCGCAGGCTGTAGTTTGAGGACCCCTGGAATTGTCTCATTGAAACTTCCACTCATTGCTTCTGGTTTTGTCATCTGGAGCTAAAAAAGAAAAAGTCTCTTGGGATTTGTCTTTAACCTTTTATTTTTACAACTTTACAATCGTGGTTGTCTTTCCTATATCTAATCTGTCTCTTTCTAGTCCATGCTATATAGTGCTTACAAAAGAAATATTCCTGAACCAACTTTTTTTTACACCAATTTACTGATCTAGAATCTAAAACTGCCTCAACCAAATGACTAAGCAATGAATATGCTTGATTGGTTTAAGTAAATATAATGCTGATAGTTCTTGAAATTGAGGTTTGAATCTGTCTGTCATTACATGTTTGCTGATAATGCATATAGTTTTCTATATTCTGTATTTGAAAACTAGTAAGTGACAAGACCAGCTAAAATAAAGATATAGATTGTTTATCACTGTTTTTGAAATCTCCTAAGAAACGCATATGAGATGCCTGAACTTCACATTCCCAATGATGATGGGAAAGTTAAGGATTCAGAAATTTATTAAGAAAAATTTACCTTACTAATAAATACATATGACATTTTAAATGTCGTTCCCTGGCAAGGCTTGTTAAACTTTTTCTACTCACGACCCTTTTTCTCCTAAGAAATTTTTATCGGACCCAGTCTTGATTTTGAGCTGTGGTGTTTCTAGTGGTGTTTGTGCATATGCGTTATGTATGTGCAATGTAAAGTGTGCATACTGTATGTTCAGAACCAAGGCTGCAGTGAAACTCAATCTAGTCAAGCAGTGCCAGAAAACACCTCTGATTCAGTATGTGTTTGATTTTGAAGTAATTTTTGGTTGCGTTCAAAAACCTTTTAATATTGACAGATTTTTTTGATGCCTCACATTTAACTTACGCGATTGTGATTTGCAGTTTAAGAAGCTTTGTTTTATGATAATATACCTACAATGAATTAAATCCTTTTAAAAAACATAATTATGTACTTTTAAAAATATTTCTAGTGATCCTCAGTGAACTTTACCTCAAAATATCTTTAATCAACCACATTATGTCAATAAAATTGATAAAAAACAAATTTCCAAGTTACATTTCTGGACATTTGCTATAAATAGGCTTGAAATTAGGGAAAATGCATTTCAAAACATAAATAATCTCACAACTCTGTCAACCAATCATAAACAAATAATATATCCAGTTACGGTCATCCATGTAGTATCCATGCTTCTGTTAAAACTTGAATAAATTGGCTAAAATAAACTTTTAGAATAAGAAGCATTTTTAGATGCTACCATATTATATGGCTTAATTAGCTAGGAGGGGAAAAAAAAGTCATATCTATTATATTAATGACCCCAATACTATCAACAACTAGTTATAATCACTTTATTTTGTTAAAAATCTGAAAAAGAAAATGCATTTTACATTACTAATAAACTTTTAAAAAAAGCCAAGGGAGACACCAATATTTGTTATTGGAATATGAATTTTATTTTATGAAGAGATATTCTGACCTTTTGTTTTCTAGTTGTTTCCCCCTATAGTCTGCTAAGAGTCAAATGATTTACAGAAACTATTAGGAACCAAATATTCTCTAAAATCTACTAATAAGTTATAAAACTAGAATTTTAAAAATCATGTCTGTCCATACTTATTGAAAGAATTAGCATTTTTCTCCATACCACTTTTCTCATATTAACAAAAGCTTATATAAATGCTCAATTCCTACTAGCTAATAGCAGCTGTATATAGCTTTCTTCTAGAAGGAATGTGCAAGTCAGCCAAACTCGGCAATTATGTATGGTGGTTTTGTGGTAAATGCTACCATTTATAAGGGATCAAGAAAAATATAATAAATCTAAGACTGAATGGTCACATATTATCAAAATATAACATTATGTAACTGTTTACCTTCTGTATGTTTTGAATTCTTAATTTAATATTATCTCCTTTTATACTTGAGCTCTAACATGTAAAAGAAGGTACTTAGACTATGGTTCACTGGACACCCAGACCTAGTCTTTTAAAGGAAGAATTCAGTACAACAATAGGTTTTCAATAGTTTTTGCATAGAAGAATTTGTATCTTCTAAAAGAAGAGGGAAACAGAAAATAGAAGTGATTGTAAAAGTCAGATTTTCCCCCAACCCCCAATTTTAAAACATTTATTGCATACTCTACAAAGCAAACAATAGGCATGAATTTCTTCGGTAGACAGAAGGCTTGGTACACTGAAAAGACCAGTAGCTTTGGAAGCAATGAACCAGAGTTCATATACTGCCAGTGTGATCTTGAACATTTCCTGTCTTCCTTGGACTTTGTTTCCTCATCTGCAAATGATGGGTGTAGTCTAGATGACTCCTGAGATCCACTCCAGCTCTGGCTTTATAATTAATTTCTTGAAAATGTGAGGAACCTTAAACTTAGGAACTTAGTTCAATGACCTTCTATGATTCCAGAAGACTAATGATGAAGCTCACTACTCACCTTATATGAGAGAAGTGAATTTTAATCTGGCTAATTGGGAATTTGTTTTATTCAACTATGGTTATTTGTTACAAATGTTTTTAAATGAGGAAGAGGAGATTTGAAGAAGAGAATTTATCTTTTTGTTAACTAAAAAAGAAATGATTATAGTCTTTAGTCTTCTCCCCTCCAAAAACAAGATACCAAATTCATGCATGCAGGCCAACTGCTCTATATGGGGATGTCTGAGTATTTGCTATAAGAACACAGTGGCATGGAAGAGAATGCAGAAATCCACACTTAGACTTTGCTATAATAAGGAGATCTCATATGTTATCCCATTACAATGACCAGTTAACACCAGCAATTTTTAAATGAGATCCACACATTTAGTTTATTGGTAACATTGGTAATTGAGAGGTAAGGGTGTGTGTGTATATATATATATATATATATATATATATATATATATATATATAAAAATAAAACCTTACAAATATTTAAAATAATGTTTTTAGAAGAGATAAGATTTTTAAAACTTGATAATGTATTTAATGTATTAATTATGTATTATAATATAATGTATTAAATTTAAAATTTTAATTTAATTTAATTATTTAAAATTTAAAATTAAATTTAAAATTTTCATTTTGGGGGATGGAATTCCAAATGTTAAAATTTAAGAGTACCTAACAGTATCATAAAATCATCATTTAGAACAGACAAGAAATGAAAGCTCAAAATTTGTTAGCCTTTCAATTCTCTCGAGTAATATTACTGCACAATCTTTTGTGTGTAGCAGACTAACACTGAAAATGATACAACTGGTTACAAGGCCTGCCATATTAACTTGTGGGGCTGAATAAATTTTATGTTTCTTATTTAACAGGGAAAAAAAAATTGTGCAAGAAAAAATTTGACAAAAAATATTTTAATAGTTTTTATTTTAGTAATAATATAAGCCCCAAACCTATTATACTTAATTGATTAATGATACCCTTTAGAGTACTAAACTTACTGGTTTTTTTTTTTAAACAAAATGATCAAAGGAACTGAAATTTTGGAATAATCTGTTATCTAAGAGCACTAATTATAGATATCAAACAATGCTTTGCATTAGTTTTTCTCCCAGTAAGGAAAGACTTTACTGGAAAAACAGAGAGTATTATGGAACTATTAGTAAAAATATATTTGTTAATGTGGTATTTTCACATATATATTCTGTAAGCCTGAAAAGAGTGAGAAAAAAATTAGTATATATCTGATTTACTATTATTCATAGGATCCCTAAATTTCAGAACAATAAGATGATGGTAAATCAAAGTCCATACATCTTTCTCCTGTCTATTATACTAAAATAGTACTTAGCACAAAGAGCAATTAAAGGTTGAGTGTCATATTATATACATTTTCCCTCCATTCCCCATAATGAAAAGTAAGGAACATAGTGCAATTGAAGACATACTAGTTATTCAGCATAAATGAACACTGTGAAAACTCTTACTTCTTTTCCTATACCCTAAGTTGCTTTAAGGATCATTAGAAAACGATTTCTATTTTAGAAAATTCACTATCATTTATGAATCTTTCAAAAGTATTTCACAGCAGAGCTAGATGACTTAAGAGGTAATGTGGTGTGCAGTAAAAAGAGAATTGATTTTGGAATTAAGATACTTAGGTTAGGGTAGTTAGTGGATATAGCATCAGCTTTGGAGTCAGGTAGACATGAGCTCACATCTGGCCTCAGACATGTACTAGCTGTGTAAACCTTGGGAAGTCACATAATTCCAACTGCCTCTGCTTCCCTCTGTTCCTCCAAAAGATACCTAACGTTGGAATCCTGCCTCAAGTATTTATAGGATCTTAAGCAAGTCACTTAACTACCCCTCAGTTGCTTCATCTGTTATTGAAAAAGAACTCCATCACTTATTTACAGTGCTTTAATGTTTATAAAACACTTTTTCAAAACAACTCTTCATTTTACATATCCAGAAACTAATGCCTGAAATCATCTAAGATATAAGAGCAGAGCAGAGATATGAACTCGGATTCTGTGATTCCAGGACTCTTCCTACTCTGCTTTGCTGCTATGCTATGTTTCTGAATATCTCTGTGAGTGGTATGGAAGGAAGAAAAGGAGAGGGAGAAAGGAGAGAAAGAGAAAGAGAAAGAGAAAGAGAAAGAGAGAGAGAGAGAGAGAGAGAGAGAGAGAGAGAGAGAGAGAGAGAGAGAGAGAGAATGAATGTGTGTGTTTCCCAAATATATACTTCAGTAATAATTTCACTCTTTTCCCCAGGAAACTAGGTTTTGGTCTTTAATCACCAATGCTGTGAATTAGGAAAAGACTAGCTACCTTGCTGACAATAAAGGGGAACAAATGTCAAAGGAAAGGGGACAGCTTCTTCTAGTTACCTCTTGGGTTGCCAACCAATAGTAAGCCATTTTTTCAGCATAAATCACAAATTTAGTGAAAACGTTAACCCAAATAATTATCTGTAAATGATGGGACATTATGTGTCATAGATACTGTGTAGTCCTAGTAGTGTGTAGTCAAAGGAGTCTGGAAGTCTCCCATACCTCTTACCATGCCAGATTATTCATTTGGAAAATGAGGAAGTGATCCCTGAGTTCCCTTCCAATTCAAAATCCAATTCTAGAACTTTTAAGAACTTACCGATATAATGACCAACCAAATCTCCAGAAGACTTTTGTGTGTTTGGACAAATAAGAAGTGAAGGTGGGGGTGGAGGAAAGGAGAAAGAATGAGAGAGACTGAGACAAGACAGACACTTGGGTTAAAATATTATTTATAAGTGACTATCAGTTTACCCTTGAGATAACTTTGGTTGGACCCATTTTAAAGCTGGAAGCTTTATAAATAAAACTCTAAGGTACTAAAAGGCTCACTTGTAGGGCAGTTCTGGTTCTCAATCACCAATCCACTTTTGCTTTCAGGAACTTACGCTTTGTGTGTGTGTGTGTGTGTGTGTGAAGGAACAAAACAGCTACTAACAATCAATTCAGGATACAGGTAAGAAAATGATGGGGGAAGTGGTGTGCAATATAAGTGGCCTTCAGCATTTCAATCTCAATAACATCCAGACGTACTCCTTCCCCTTCCATGTAAACACCATCTATATCGCCAGCATTTCTTAATATCTAAAAGCTGCATTTGGTTTTGATGACATGTCAGGAGGAAATCATGTCTGCTTCAACAGCCAATTAACTAAATGGGGTTCCCATTTTACAATAATCATCACAAACTACAATATTTACAAAGCAATCTTTCCATTCCTCATTTGATAGCTTTAAAAGATCAGAACAGTGACACCATTAATTGCCTTATTAGATTACTTTTCACCCATAACAAATAACCCTAATTCACATTTTTGAGGAACAAGCAAGAAGACATGTAATTTGCTTCTATAACTTTACCCTTTTATATTCCACCTACTAATACTTTTTGGCTCAGAATCACCAAGTAAATGATTCTGCCAATAGTATTTTCCCTCCCTATGCCCAGTCCAAAACTCAACTTGAAATGATGTTTTCAACACTCCACTCTACTTTATTCAACTTAAATCCAAACTGACAATCAAGGAATAAATATGGTCACCTAAATGGCCACAAGTTTGGCTAGCAATGAAATTCTAATTACATAGCAAATAACATGGATAACTATGTGATGGGATGAGGAGAGGAAGAAAGATGGATGGCATGGGCACAAGGGAATGATGGAGAAAGGAATGAGCAATAAAATAGGTACAAACCAAAACTTTAAAGAACCACTGTTCTTTAGTCAGATTTCTAGATTTCTATAGCTAATCTGGAGTAGTAGGTTTTCTATCTTAACTGGCATAAATGTATTAAGAAAATCCTAGATGTTCTCTATTTAGTTCTTAGCTAAGAGAATTCATTCATTGGTCAAAAGTGAGTGATGTTTTAAGTCTGTTTCTGGAACTCTCAAGGCCAGAATTGTCCTCAGAACTCTGATTTATATATTTACCAGTCAATGAAGCAGTATTATAATCTCAGTCAAAAGACCAAGGCATCAAAATAAGCAGTATAATGCAGTACAATGATTCTTAAACCTTTGGAAACAAAAGCTCTTATTTTAAATTAGATTTAACAGAAGTCTTCTATAAAGTGATTCAATAACACCAATCAGATGATAAGGAAGGCAACCTGACAAAAGAAAACATGGTATTGGGCAAAAAAAGATCAAAGGGTCAGATATTGAAAGGGACTTAAGAAAAGAGGATGGTAGAAAAGTATGACTATATAACCTAGAAAAAAAAAAGAAAGCTTTTCAAAAAATTAAGTTAATCCAAATCCTCTCAAGGTCATATAAATATGAAACTTAAAGATGACAAATACACAAAAATGGAAAAGAACTATCATGATTTCCACAACAAATTACTTTCCCGTCAGTAACAGTGGAGCAACAACATTTGGATGCTAACTTTGGTTCCCAAAGCATTGTATGAAAAAACAAAAATGTCACAAAAGAAAACAAGAGCAAGAATAGTTGGCTAAACCAAGTGGAGGACAATATAAGAAGCAACATTGAAGACATTGACAGAATGAACATTAAACACTTGGAGGGGGAAAATGGGGAATGATAGCCTAAGCTACCCCAAATCCCTCAAAACTGATAGAGCATACATACCTTTCCATTAAAATGTTAATTACCAAAGTAAAAAGGGACATGTACTATCAGTCCAATAATTCAGATGATAATTTTTGCCTGAACTATTTACAGGGAACATGATTTGAAGGACTTGTGTGTATGCTTAT
This sequence comes from Sarcophilus harrisii, assembly GCF_902635505.1. Lineage (NCBI taxonomy): Eukaryota > Metazoa > Chordata > Mammalia > Dasyuromorphia > Dasyuridae > Sarcophilus > Sarcophilus harrisii. Next base: position 143,375,454 of record NC_045429.1, read on the forward strand.
AGGAAAGCATTTGCTATGCCAAGATAAACTTTTTTCTGGTACAGAACTATCAGTCAATAAACATGTGCTTAATATATACCAGGCACTGTGCTGAACACTAGGAATATAACGAAAGGAAAAAGACAGTTCCTGCTGTCAAGAAGCTCATTGTAATGGAGGAAATAACATACAAACTATGTACAAAAAAGATATGCCCCCCAAATTGGAAATAATCAACAGAGAGGAAAGCACTAGAATTACAGAGGATAGAAAACTTTATTGCAGAAGGTAGACTTTTTGTTGGCAATAAAAGGAAGCCAGGAAGCAGAGATGAGGGAGAGAATTCCAGGTATGGGATGTGTGTGAGAGTGTGTGTGTGTGTGTGTGTGTGTGTGTGCACGCGTGCGCAGAGGAGTTAAGAAGGATTTTGAATGCCAGAAGATTTTATATTTGATTATGGAGATAACAGGTAGTTACTGGAGTTTATTATGGTGAACATGTCAGACCTGCTTTAGGAAAATCACTTTGGCAGCCAAGTAGAAAATGTATTAGAAAGGATAGCAGGGAGACCAATCAACAGGCTCCTGTGACAACACATGTGGGAGGTAAGTTGGGCTTGCATTAAAGTGGCAGCAGTGTCAGAACAGAGAAGGGGGAGGTGGGTGTGGATAGGAAGGAAGTGGGTGAGAGAATCAACAGATTGTATATGGGTGGTGAGAGTGAGAATTGAATATGATACCTAAAAGTTGCAAGTGAGTGACTAGGAGATGGAGATACCCTTAACAAAAAATGAGAAATTTAGATAGTGGTGGGGGAAGGGGGGAATTCTTCAGGGGGGAGGGGAGAGAATGAACTCAGTTTTAGACACAATGAGTTTGAGAAGTCTGAGGTTGAACAGTGAGCCTGGTGGTAAATGAATCTGTGGGAGTTGATGAGATTGTCACCAAATCACTTCACATATGGGACTACTGCAAGAACCTGCTGGCTGTTTCCCTGCCATAAGCCTCTCCTGTCTATTGTATGTTTTCTACTTGGCTGCCAAAGTCATTTTCCTAAAACAGTTCTGACCATGTTATTTTTCTCCCTCTCTTCTCCAATAAACTCCAATGGCTCCCTGCAAGGTAAAATGGATTTATCACACTTCAAAATATTATTTGTTGACTACCTTCAGAATAAAATATAAAATCCTCTGTTTGACATTTAAAATCTTTCTATTAGAGCAGTAATGAACTGAACCAGCTACACCCAGCGAAAGAACTCTGGGAGATGACTATGAACCATTACATAGAATTCCCAGTCCCTATATTTTTGTTCGCCTGCAATTTTGATTTCCTTCACAGGCTAATAGTACAGTATTTTGAAGTACTAATACTGTACTAATAGTACAGTATTTCGAAGTACTAATAGTACAGTATTTTGTACAGCAAAGTAACTGTTAGGACATGTATACTTATATTGTATTTAATTTATACTTTAATATATTTAACATGTATTGGTCCACCTACCATGGCGGGGAGGGGATGGGAGGAAGGAGGGGAAAAATTGGAATAAAAGGTTTGGCAATTGTCAATGCTGTAAAATTCTCATGCATATCTTGTAAATAAAAAGCTATAAAAAAAAATCTTTATATTACCCCCACCCCTACTCCCACACTCTAGTAAAGAGAAAGTAGAAATGAGAATCCAAGACAAGAGTTTTGTGGGACATTCATGCTCAACAAAGTGTGATCTGGATGAAGATCCAGCAAAAGAGGTAAAGTAACCAAAGTGATAACATAGAGAACCAGGAGAAGAGAGTAGTGTCATGAAAACCTGGAGAGATGAGTGTATCAAAGAAAAAAAGATTAACAGAGAATCAAAAGCTGTAGGAAAGTCAAGAGGAAGGAGGACTGAGAAAAAGCCATTAAGTTTGGCAATTAAGAGACTGTTAGTAATTTTGGAGACAGAAGTTTCAGCTGAATGGTAAGGCCATTAGCCAAGTTGCCAAGAACTAAAAGGAGGGTGAAAGGAGTTGAGCCACAAAAGGGAAGAGAACCTTAGAATGATTTTTAGAAGGAATACATGGAACAAGTGTGAATTTTGAGGATGGGGAAAGTTTTGAACATGTTTATAAAGGAGTGAGGAAGCACCCAGTGATTCAGTTGGCATAGTGAATTTCTGGTGTCAATAAGCAACTTATTCTGTAGTTTAAAAGGGTCTAGGAATGTGCTTTGGACAGTGACATTTGCCCAGAATTATACCATTAGTAGAGATCAGTTAGCACTTGAACAAAGGTCTTCCTGACTCTAATGCCAATTCTCTATCCCACACTGCCTCACACAATTTTTTTAATGAAAAAAAAAAAAAAAAGCACTTGAGAAAATATTAATTCCTAATTCCTATCCCACTTATATACATATTTCTAGAAAGTTTTTATGAGGATACTTGGTACATATATTGAGTATACATATTTAAAGGAGGAAAAGATGGAGGTGATAATTCAGTTTCTATATAGCAGACTCCATCTTCAGTCACAGAATTGACTGAAAGCTCAAGGATATAATATCCCACTTCAAAATATTATTTGTTGACCATAAAAAAAACATGACAGAGCAAAATGTCTTAATACCCACATATGTCTTACAAGATTCTTCAATATATATAAATACAACTATTCAATAACCTCATTAATATCAAGTAAGACATGACACAGGGAAAGGTTTATAATACTTTCATGAATGATGTCTAGCGTTGAGTTCTACAGAAATTTCCCTATTTGTGGATTCCACTGGTCTTATTTCATCAAATCCTAGAACATGGTAGAACCTCTTAAGTGATCCATAAGCACTCAAGAATGATTTTCATACAAGTAGATAAAAGTGCCTTTGAATCTAGTATCTACAGTTCCTCAAATAAGACACTTCATCTCTCAATTCAGTATATTTTCACTGGCTATTGCACATTGTCTGTCCTCTCATTCCCACCTTTGTTATACAAGACTCATTTCTTAATCTTCCTTGAACATTGTCTTCTGTTAATTATCTCTTATTTATTCTGTATATATCTCGTTTGCATATAGTTGAGATCAGTGTCTATTTTTTGCCTTTCTTCATAAAGGGAGTAAACTGGTTCCAGAACTGAATAATAATTGAAATGTGCTGTATGTACTGACTTTGGGGAACTAAAGTAATTGACTCACAAATTTCTACCAAAAACAAAAATCTATTTTTTTTTTTGCAAACAATATTTTGATAGTAATATGTGGTTTCAAAGAGCAGAATGCCATTTTCTCCAAAGAATTAAAACCCTCCTTATTCCACAGGATAACAGAAGCATGTGGTTATGAAATATAACCAACAAAGAAGTATTATAAACAATGGCATAACAATTTCAAAAGACTAAAAAAAGGAGGTGGTTTGGACCTGTGGTAATAGGGGCAACAAATATACACAGCCTGTGTACTATATTAATACCTATGTGATGTCAAGAGATCTAAAGGATTATACTCCTAGAACATTAAGTATTCCTACCATGAAAGATTTCCAGGAGGACACAGATATGAATTGCATACGATTAGAAGACATGGATAAATTGTAATCTATACCACAGGAATGACTACAAGTCATGAGTTCAAATCCAGCTCCAGACATTTTCTTACTATGTCACACTAGGCAACTAACTCATTTAAGTCTGTCTGCTTCAGTTTCTTCAATTATAAAGTGGGGATAATAATAACACCTACCTCACAGGGTTGTTGTAAGGATTGAATGAGATCCTATTTGTAAAGCGCTTAGCACGGTGCCCGGCATGTAGTAAGTGCTTTATAAATGCTTATTCCTTTCCCAATCTTCCTACCACTTTTAACTATGCTAGAGTCATGGAAATTGTTTTTTAACCAAGAGAACACTGTACACAGTAACAAGACAATGTAATGATCAAATGTGATAGAGTTGGCTCTTTCCAACAATGTGGTGATTTAAGGCAATTCTAATAGATTTAGGATGGAAAATGTCATCTACATCCAGAGAGAGAACTATGGGGCATAGTATTTTCACTTTTTGTTTGTTTGTTTCTAATGGCTTTTTCTGATTCTTTAAGGAACCTAATTGAAAAAATAACTGAAAAGTGTACTGGTATGAAATTTTTAGCAGAATTAGGTATTCTTCAGCCCTGGAATCAAGCTAATAAAACTGGAATAGGCATTCTCCTACCCTACACATATGAATGTTATTAACTGTAGCTATCCTCAAAGGCAATTGACAGTGAGATGGAAAGAGTATTGGACCTAGAGACAGAAAGACCTTTGTTCAAATCTGGCCTCAGGCACTAGCTGTGTGACCTTGGACAAGTCACTTAACCTCTTTTTGCCTCAATTTATGAAATGGGAATAACAGCACTTACCTCACAGGGTTATTATGTGAAACAAATGAGATAATATTTTGCAAGGTATTTGGCAGAGCATCTGACACATCGTGGGCATTATACAAATACTTGTTTACAACAAGATGGTGAATTCATATCCTTCCATGTCAATTTAGGATACAATTTTTTTTCTAGTTCTACAAACATGGATAGATATGGGATCTAATGTGATTTTGATTAATCTAAATTCAGTATATGTGTGTATACACACACACATACACATACACACACACACACACACACACAATTGAGTCGGGGGTGGGAGTAAGGGAATGTGAAGGGAGGAGTGTAATCTTATGTTTTGGCAACAACTTTCTTCTTACTGATAGAACAGCATGTACCACAAAATTAGTATTTACCAAATATGGTTCAAAGATCAAATTACACCTTCCTTGGCATTACCAAATAGCAGTGCATGTGTCACAAGCCACAAAGAATCAAAAAAATGCTTTCCTTATAGTCACTCCAAATGTATTCATTGCCACAAGTTTCTTCAAAATAGTTCAAAATTTTAACGGGCTAAAATGCTTCCTAAGTGTAAATGCTCAAAATATATATATATATATATATATATTTTTTATAAAACAGAGAAAGTGACAAATCAAACTTTATGACTAGTTACTAATAGATAGATAGGCTTTTAGTTTAAGACTAGTCTAACAGGAAAAACAAGTTATCAAACAAGGAAGAAGCTTTTGAAGTTCATTTCCTCTCCTTTAACTATTACTTTCAATTCTTTCAACAAGCTCTCTTCTCGTTACATCAAGAATACCAGCTATTAAACAGTGAATGGGCATGTCAAGATTACATTGTATGTGTATTCTATAAATATATTTTAATCTATTCTTTGCAAAGAACTTACAGAAAACTTTGCCAGTTGATCTATCTTATTTGGAAACCTAAAATATAATCAAACAGAACTCAATATATGAAGATGATGTGGTTTTGGATAAGCCACAGCACATGAATCCAAGTTCACACACAGCTTTCACCTTGGTCTTTGCACAAATGTTCGGCTCTAATGTGGACAGCAATTTTCTTTTTTGGGATTCACATATTAGACAAAATGGTTCTGAGAATTTTAATTGGAAACTTGAAATGTTAATATAGTTTATCAAACCAGGAAAGAGTTTACCTTCATTTTATGGTTCCTTTTAGATTAAGCTCTCTGAAGGGAAAATTTACAGTTTGGAAGTGGTTTTCTCACAACTTCTAGAATGGCATCTTATATACAAGAGTACATTAATACTAGTTGTAATCTCATTATAGAATGTATTGTTCATAAGTAGCTATTTATTTAGTTACCCCTAAGCTAGTCAAAATATTTATATAACCACAGTGGTACATAATAGATATATACAGATAGTTTCAGGATCAGGAAAGCCTGGGTTCAAATCTTAACTCTGATATATACTAGCTCTGTATGCTACTTAAATTTTTCTGGGATCTAAACAAACTCTTCAAGGTTAACAGTGGCAGAAAAACTGCCAAGCTATATTAATATTGAAAATTGTTTGCTGAGATATTTCAAACAAAAAAAATGAAATCACAAGTTTATTCTTGATTGGCCATGCTATAATAGCCTCAGGATCAAAAGTGAATAAGATATTAGAATTATAGATCAAGACAAACTGCTTGAGCTTTAGCTACACAGTGAAGTTAAAAATCTTTTCTTATTAATAAAAAAATCTCATTTGAGATGGAGAAAATAGGATAAATACAGGAAAAAGAAGGAATAGTGTAGAAAGTTCCTAAGGTTCCTTTGCAAAAAAACATCAGCCTGAATTTTAATTTTATGTTTTCAAGTGTTTATGCTTCTTTTGTGTGGTAATGCATAAGTAAGTACCTCAGGCAAAAGCAAGTCAATTTTAGAGGAAACTGGATTCACAAGGGGCTTTGGTGGTTCCTTTCCTTTCCAGAATAGATGTTAAAGCTTAAAAATTATGGACTTCAAAACCTCTTCCCCTCCACTTAACAGATTTGGAGAACAAAGCCCAGACAGGCAAAATGACTTACAATCTAACCTTTTCCATATTAATTAATAAAAATGCTAACTCCCAAAGAATTGCCTTCCTACCTGTATAGTATTTTTTTTAAAAAGTGAAACTTGCCATATAAAAATATCAGAAATAAAGTGGTAATGTTGATATAAGATTCCATTCACGACCCCACCAAAATTTCCCAAGCTTTCAAAGCAGCTTCAAAGGCCTATTAGATTTTATACACAAGCTTAATGGGGGGGAGGGGAGAGTAATGTTTACAACTACCATACTAAAAACTAATTTTGAGAACTCGGAAAGTTCTCAAAAAGAAAATTCTCAGAAAGAACTAACTAGATGTAAACTATTAATAGTACTCTAAATTTGTAGAAGGAAAGACATTAGTTTAATTAGTTTAAATTAACTAATCTCCAAAGACATCACAAACAGGGAATTGGTTTTTTTTAACACTATGGGTTTTGAAAAATATTTAAAAATTAAATACTGAATTATAAGTACATCATATTATTCACTATTAGGATTCTTACAAGGTGCTAAGGCAGTGAATTGATAAAAGATAATAATTATCTAATTTAGCATGGTTCAGTATGATTGATCTGATCCTACAAGGAAGGAGAAGTTATGGGTCAAAACGAAACAAGGTACTAAGTGGAATTGAGGAGACAGTGATTAAATCTAGTTTAGGACTGATTTAATCTTACAACAAATAATGGTTTCCTAGTGATATAATGATTGGGTATACTCAGTGTACAGCATATAAGCAAGAAACTCTCAGGGCCAGACACAGAAGACCACTAGGAGCTCTGAGCCTCACCCAGGATTCAGTCGAGGAGATTCACAAGGCATAGAAGACAGCTTAAGCTCTCGGAACCAAGGAGAGAGATAGGCCTCTATTAAAGCTAACCAGGCCCCAGGAAAAGAGACAAGACTTTGAAGTAGAAAATAAAGGATTTATTTGGACTTTAATTCCTGGCTGCATTAGGGGTGACTACACTGAACTGAAACTAAGGCTGCCTCCAGAAGCCCCCCAAGAAACCTGCTCCCAGAGAACAATATTTTAGAGAACAACATTACAATTCACCATGTGAAAGCTTACTACATTTTTAAAGTAAAAAATTAAATTTAGTGCCAATTCCTAAAGGGTTTATTTTAATGTAGCTGAGGGCAGAGGAGAGAGAAATATATCCAAAATGTACATACCCTAATAGCTTTCAGTCCTTTGAAGGCGCTATAATATACAAAAGTTAGTGTTTCTATTATATAATCTTTTTTCTGTGCTATGATAAAAGGAAAAAAAGGATAATAGTAGAAGAATAGGGACCTGACCACCAAGAAATAAAATTCCTTAATGCTCTTTATCTTCCGTATGGTGTAAAATCCAAGAGACCCAAAGGGCTATCTTATTTATCTACCATGAAAAATGAATTGAGGCCCCAAAATACTTCTGATCAGCAGGTAACTAATAATCAACAGCTTAAAACTAAATGCCCACTTAATACAGAAACACATACTAGATTCTGTGAAATTCTGAAGAATTATATACTTCAGCTCTCAGGGAACTCTCAAAACTGAATACATATCTCTCGACCTCTCCTTCCATTAGGAAGATGGCTTTGAGAGTTAGGCCAGTTGAAAAATCAAGCATTTGGTGACTATAGACAAGTTCCATGACTTATCCACCATTGATATACTAGTAAGAAGTCTGAATGAAGATTTTCTCACTACAAGTCCCCTGATCTGTCAAGGTTACTTCACAATTATTAGTCTATTTGAAATGACTAATAAGTAAAAATACATTAATTATTTTAGGAAAATTCGGATATCTCTCTGTAAAGATTCAGAAATCTCACTACACTCTGTGGAGTGAGTATACAAGTTTATAAAGTATCTTGGATATCAAAACTCATGAAACCTAGGAATAAAAATGGCCCTCAGTCCTATTTCCATTTTTATGTCTGTTTCCAATCCTTCAATAATATTGACAATAGTTATTCAGTAAGAAATGGCTAGCAGGATGATTTCAGAAAGGCTGGAGAGACTTACATGAACTGATAATGAATGAAATGAACAGGACCAGGAGATCATTATATACTTCAACAACTATACTATATGATGATCAATTCTGATGGACGTGGCCATCTACAGTAATGAGATGCACCAAATCAGTTCCAATAGAGCAGTAATGACCTGAACCAGCTACACCCAGCGAAAGAACTCTGGGAGATGACCATGAACTATTACATAGAATTCCCAATCCCTATATTTTTGTCCACCTGTATTTTTGATTTCCTTCACAGGCTAATAGTACACTATTTCAAAGTCTGATTCTTTCTGTGCAGCAAAATAACTGTTAAGACATGTAGACTTATATTGTATTTAATTTAGACTTTAACATATTTAACATGTATTAGTCAACCTGCCATGGGGGAGGGGGGGAAGGGAATGGGGGAACAAGGGAAAAAAGTGGACAAAAGGTTTGGCAATTGTCAATGCTGTAAAATTAACCATCATATAACTTGTAAATAAAAAGCTATTAAAAAATATTGACAATAGTACAAAGGTTACTATAGATAAGATAATTTAAGACCATTAAATTTTAATTTGATTGTTGGTACTCTGAGCTTGTCTGATGACTAGAGTAGTCATCAGTAGAAGAGCTAAATCATATCAAATGACATTCTTGCTATAAATTAAACAGTAAAAGTACCTGTAAAACAGAAGGGTAGGTCATAGATGTTCCCTGAAGAAACAAAGACAAGGATTCAGGGAATGGATTTAACTTTATACCCTAAAGTTACAAAAACAGTATTTCATGGGACGTTTGGTCATCACATATTGCACTACTATTAGGTATTTGTAAAAAAAAAAAAGTTGACTATGAAAATAATTGCAGCTTAGGCATCAACATCAATTTCCAAAGACAAAGTGGTACAGTTATTCTATGAAGATTAACCTCTAACCCCTCCAAACCAAATCAAAAGACACTTCTTTTTTTGACTTTAACTCAGGTGAGGAGAAATATAAGGGAAAGTATGGTTCAGGAAAGAAACAAGAGAAGCTCCAAACTCCTATTACTATGCCATCATCATACATTTAGAAGCCAAGCGAATTGACTTTTTAAGATGATATAGAGGGGGGTAGATGGGAATGAAAGGAGGAAAAAAGAATAAAGTAAAAAAGGTACAGAAGCAAAAAATAAAAGAACGATTTATAAGGAAGTAAAATGGACGCATGAATATAATTTATTTTACTAATATATCTACTTTCTTGAACTGGCAATTTGTTGGTATATATTTTGAATACTCCCTGATGTTCTGCAGGGCATATGACAGTGTTCTCTTTTCTTTTGTTTTCTTTTGCTTTGTGTTTCTTTTATGTTTTTTCTTATTCCATATTTTTAAATAAAATAAATGTTTAAAAAAAAAGATATCAAAATTTCATGGCTCTATGTCATTAACATTTTCTTTAAAAGAATATTTAGATGTAGACATGTTAAGTATCAAAAGCAGCAGCATAAAGGAGACTGTATTTTAACAAATAAGAAAAGATTTATTATCCATATGAATTATCCCATTCCTGAGTCGACTGTCCGGGTATAATAAGACAGAGCTAAGTGCGGAATTTATAATAAACAATAAGAAAGAAAACAATGGGAAAATATATATGTAAATGTGTATATAACTGACCACATCAATAACAAAATAAAAAAAAATTCATATGATCACTATCAATAGATGCAGAAAAAGCTTCGACAAAATACCATAGCTGTTCCTAGTTTTAAAAAAAACACAACAACTAGAAAATATAGGAATAAGTGAAGTTATATTTAAAATAAGCATTATCTAAGTAAAGCAAGAGCAATTATTAATAATTGGGGATAAACTAGAAGGCTTTCCAATAAGCAGATGGATAAAGTAAGGATATCCATTATCATCATTAGCAATTCCAATATGATATTGAATAGTTAGTGCAATAATACAAGAAAAAGAAATGGAATGTATAAGTATAGGCAGTGAGGAAACAAAACTAACATTTTTACTTACTACCCAATTCCTCCTTGCTATCCCCTTCAAACCATACTTCTCCAAAACTCAATCCTAACTTTATTCAGACCTTCTACTATGCCCTTTGGAATAGCCATTTCAGACAACAAAATTCCCTTCACGTTAAGTCTTCTCCATTCCTTTAATTTATTAGTTCTTACTGAAACTTGGATTTTCTCTGATGACACAGCCTCTTTATTTACCATTTCCAATACTGGAAGCACCTTCACTCATTCTCCATGACTCAACTAAAGAAAATCAATTAATAAACTAATAGAAACAATGAACAATTTTAGCGAAATTGCTGGATACAAAACAAAACCACATAAATCATCAGCAGTTCTATATATTGCCAATAAAACCCAGCAGAAAGAGATAGAAAGAAAAATTGCATTTAAAATAACTATAGAGAGTATAAAATGAAGAAAACATTAATTGCTTATGTGTGGGCCAAAACAATTTATTAATTCAGTGCCATAGCAAACTATCAAAGAATAAGGATAAACCAACATCTCATACTGTGTGTCAAGATTAGCTCAAAATGTGTACATGTTTTAAAATAAAAAGTGCTATCATAATTAGTGGAGCATAGAAAAATTGCTTCTTAGTTCTAATTGTGATCGTGGAAGAATTTGTGACCAAATCAGAGACAGAGATGATTCAAAGGAGGTAAACATTAAATTATAAAGTTTTTGCACAAACAAAATTAATGCAGCCAAAATGAGAAAAAAAAAAAGGAAATAGGGAATTTTTTTCCCTAATAAAGGTCTCAATTCTCAAATATAGACAATTGATCCAAATTCATAAAAATATGAGCCATTTCCAAATGATAAATGCTCAAAACCAAACAATTTTCAGAAGATGAAATCAAAGATATCAGTAATTTTAGGGGGGAAAATATCTATATCAATATATATCTATACAAAAAAAATGCAAGTAAAAAGGTACCACCTCACACCCATCTGGCTAAGACAACAGAATATGAAAATGACAAATGGTATGTGCAAAGCATAGCAGATACAAAGTGAAAAACTAATCAGTGGGGATCAGGAAAGCTGCTTGTGGAAGACACCATGTAGGAAAGAACTTTAAGCTAGAGATTATAAGAAGCAGAAGTGATGAGAAAGTTCATTTGAGAATAGTAGTGTCTGAATATGCAAAAACTGGAAGACAAAGCTAAATTGGTAAATAGCAAATAGGCCAGTTTGGATAAAATGTAGCATGTGAAGGGGATTTAAAACAAACCACACTGTGACAAGCTTAAATGTCAAAGTGAAGAGATATTTTACCCCAGAGGCAACAAACCTATCAGTGTAGTAGTGTCCTTAAAGTCTTCCATTTCCTGCTGGACACAGAATGTCCCCTGAGGAAAGCTGCTAGGGGTCAGACAAGGCATTTCCATCCGCATAGAGAATCTACCATTTTTTGCTGTCTCATAGGTAGTCTCAGATGAGAAAACTTCAGATCGCAGGTGGGTTAATACCATGAACCTTCCATTTCCCAGAGAAAAGGCTGCTGGGAATTGGGCCAGACATTTTCTTTCCATCTGCCCCAAAGCAACCATTTCCATCTGTACTGGAACATAGCATCTTCATCCCACTTTTGCTATAGAAAATCTCTAGAACAAAGAACAACAACCCTCCCTTCTACTTCAGGCATCCCATCTTCTGCTGTGCCTTTTCTTTGATGGAAGAGTGATTCCCTCCACTCAAAAATGAATATTCTCACCCTTGGTTATATTCTTCATATCCCAATGACTGAACTTCTGTAGATCATCTTCAAAATCTCATTCTACATCCCCTATCATCCAATTCCTTATTTTCTTCCTCCTCAACTCTACTACCCCAAAGCTTCATTCATCCCAATTCTACATGTGCCCTCTGGAATGTCTATTTCAGACAAAAGCCTTTCCTTCATTTTAACTTTTCTTCTCCAGTTCCTTCTATCTGCTAGTTCTTCCTGAAACCTGGCTTCCCTCTGGTAGCATACCCTTCCTGACCACCCTTTCCAGTATTGGTTGCATCTTCACTCATTTTCCATGGTTCTCCGGGGGAGGTGGAGGAAAGACCACCAAGCTACTTTTCCAACCCATCTTAGCTACACCCACCGATAGTCATACCCTAGATCTTTTTTATCAAATACAAATAAACCCTCTCTATGTGAGCAAAAATTCTGAAAACCTCTTATCCAACTCTCCTTCTACCTCCCTTTATATAACCCTACTCTTCTCCCCATCTTGACTCCTTGATGAACCAATTCTACCCTGTCTTCTGCTCTTGAATTCCTAGTACCCCTATCATAAAGCTGATTATATCCAGTCAAGTACTCAGCTTTGGATCACTCCCCCACCATTTGCTACCTTTGCTTCCTATATACATGCTGCTGAACAAAGTTGGAGAAAAAAAAAAATCACAGAACTCTGTGTTCACTACAAATTTATGATGTATAACTTCAGCTGGGCCCTCATTGCTGCTAGGCAATTCTACTCTATCTCTCTTATCGATTCACTATCCACAGAAGCTCTTCTAGCCCTTCGCACTTGACTCCAACTTATCTTCCAGCCTTATTGTATATAATATATGCCATTTACTCTATATTTCAACAACACTAGGCCTTTTGTTATTCCTCATAGACTTCATTTCCTGTCTGTCTTTGAATTTTATATCCTTTTTATCTGGAAAACATTTCCTGTCCACCTATACCTCTTAGAATTCCTAGTTTTCTCAAAACCTTCACTCAAGTTTCATATTCTTCATGATGCTTTTCCTTATCCCTCCCAAAAGCTAATACCTTCCCTCCAATATTCTTTGTACATATTTAGATATGCACATATTGTATCCTCTGATAAAATGTAAGCTTTCTGAAGGTAAGACACTTTTCACTTTCGTATTTGTAACCACACTGCTTGGTATTTTGTAGGAAATTAATAAATACCTACTCATTTACACAATGAATCTGTGCAGATGTATATAACAATATACTAATTAATCCCTGAAGTAAGTCATTCTTTCTTATGAGTGAATTATTTTAAAGCAGAAAAAAATTACTTGACGTGGCAGCTAAGTGGTGCAGTGGATAGAGCATCAGCCCTGAAATCAGGAGAACCTGAGTTCAAATCTGATCTCAGACACTTAACACTTACATGTGACTCTGGGCAAATCACTTAACCCCAATTATCTCATCCAAAAAAAAAATTACTTGACATTCTTTAAATTCTGTAAAATTTTTAAATATAAAAATCATACTCTGGGGTCATGAAAATTTATTTCAAAAGGTAAGCAGTTTACTCCTTGGAAGTAGTTTAAACAATCCAAGACAATCCCCAGGGACTAATAATGATGAAGCATACTATTTACCTCTGGAAAAAGAACTAATTTTGTTTGAATATAGACAAAAGCATACATACTATTTCTTAATTTCTTTCATTTTTAAAAATTTGAGTCTTCCACCTATATATCAATATATGTTGTAAAGTTGTGAACTGATCCAACCATTCTGGAGAGTAATTTGAAACTATGCCCAAAGGGCTACCAACTGTGTATACCCTTTGATCCAGCAGTGTCTCTACTGGGTCTGTACCCCAAAGAGATCATAAAAACAGGAAAGGAACCACATATGCAAAAATATTTGTAGCAACCCTTTTGGTAGTGGAAAGGAACTGGAAACTGAGTGGATGCCACCAGCTGGGGAATGGATGAATAAGTTATGGTATAGTAATGCAATGAAATACTATTGTTCTATAAGAAATGATCAGCAGGATGATTTCAGAAAGCCCTGGAGAGGCTTAGATGAACTGATGCTAAATCAAGTGACAAGAACCAAGAAAACATTTTACACAGCAACAACAAGACTATGTGATGACCAACTGTGATGGAATTGGTTCTTTTCAACAATGAGGTGATTCAGGCCAGTTCCAATAGACTTATGATGGAAAGAGCCACCTGCATTCAGATAAAGGACTATGGGGACTGCATATATATCACAACATAGTATTTTCAGTTATTCTATTATTATATGCTTGCTTGTTTTTTTTCTTTCTCATTTTTTCCCCTTTTTGATCTGATTTTTCTTGTGCAGCATGATAAATGTGGAAATATATTTAGAAGAATTGTATAACCTATACTGGATTACTTGGCTGTCTAGGGAAGGTCGGGAGGTTGAGAAAGGAGGGAGAAAAATCTGGAACACCAGGTTTTGCAAGGGTGAATGTTGAACATTATCTTTGCATGTATTTTGAAAACAAAATGCCATGCAGCAAGATAATTGTATAAATGTTTACACATATTGGATTTAACATATATTTTAACATGTATAACATATATTAGATCGCTTGCCATCTGGGGGGGGGGGGTGGTGGTGTGTGGAATCTGAAACAAGGCTATGCAAGGGTCAATGCTGAAAAATTATCCATGCATATGTTTTGAAAATAAGTTTTAAAAAAAGAAAAAGCTATTATAAAAAAAAAGTCTTCTTATACAAAATAACAGAGAAATGGTATAAATAATTTCACATGTATGACCTATATCTGATAAGCTTACTTCTCAAGGAGGAGTAGGAAAGGATGGGAGGATAGAATTTGGAACTATAATAAGTCTGGAAATCTGATGAGTTCTCAAATTTAATGTAAGCAAATCTATCAACTGTGTATACATATAATCATTCACACTCAAAGATAACACTGATAACAATATCTTATGCCATGTGAAAAAGCAAC
This sequence comes from Sarcophilus harrisii, assembly GCF_902635505.1. Lineage (NCBI taxonomy): Eukaryota > Metazoa > Chordata > Mammalia > Dasyuromorphia > Dasyuridae > Sarcophilus > Sarcophilus harrisii. The sequence continues at coordinate 143,390,590 of NC_045429.1, forward strand.
TTGAAAAAAATCCAATATACAATTTGTAATCCTTTTTAGATAGTCACTAGATATTCAATCACTTAAATAACATTTATCAAATACCTGCTACGTACCAGGTACTGGGAATACAAAGATGGGAACAGGGAAAGGATCTGTGATTTTCACTGGTATGAGGGATTCCCAGATGAGGAAATTCCTTTTACCAATGCAGATCAGAATCTTTCCTGCAATTTATATCTTAAGAGAGTTAGTTGTCTAGGGCAATGAGAAGTTTAGTGATTTGCTTAGGGAACCAGAGTACATGTAAATCAGCATCCAGTTTTGGAAACAATGAGTTTCCAATGCAGGTGGACATCCAAGTAAAAATACTGGGTGAGCAATTAGGGATGTAGTTCAGGAACAGGTGTTTTATGGTGTCAAATATTATACAAAATGGACAAATCACAGAAAATAAGGACTAAAACAAGAAAAAGCCAAAAGATTTGGTTAACAAAAGATCCAGTAAATGGATGATGAGAAATTTGAAGCAATGAACATTCTTTTCAGGCAGTCAATAACTATTTATTAGGTGCTCACTATATATACCAGACCAATACTAAATGTTGAGGATACAGAAAAAAAAAGTCTCCGCCTTCAAGTTTATATTCTAATAAATGAGATGACAAACAAACAACAATAAACAGACAAGATATGTATACAAAGTAGATGGAAGGTAATTTCTGATGAAAGAGGGGATTTGAGTTGATTTTTGAAGGAAGCCAGGGAAGCCAGAAAATGTAGTAGAGGAAGGAGAGTATTAAAGGTGGAGACTGACAGTCATTGTAAGGGCACTCAGAAGATGAAATGGCACATGCAAGGGGGCAAAAAAATAAAATAATGTTACATTATAAAATACATGAAGAATAATATGTTAAAAACTTAGAGTGGAAACATAGTAAGGGACAAGGTTTTGATAAACTTTAAATGTCAAGCAGAGGATTTTGTATTTGATCCTGGAGGCAGCAAGCAGTTACTGGAGTTGATTAATGTCAGACCTTGCTCAGATATATACTTTGGGAAGATTACTTTGGCATCTAAGTGGAGAATGGATTGAGAGAGGGAGATCATTCAAAAGGCTATTGCAATAATCCAGGAATAAGGTGATAAAAGAGCACATCAAGGTTGGTAGCTGTATGAGTAGATGGGAGGGGATATGAAAGAGACTGAGAGAGTAAGAATGACAAGACTTATCAACAGATTGGGTATTGGCAATAAATTGAGACTGACATTGAGATGAGAGTGCATGGTGTTGCTTTTGACAATTATAGGGAAGAGCCTAGAGGATGGAGGGTGGAGTTCATTTCTCTCTAGGCTACACTCTCAACTTTCTCTTCTACTCCCCTAGAAACCTCACATCCTGGAAGCTCACTCCAGTCCTGGAACTTGTTTATTGAAAGTGCTATTCTTATTTATGCCTTACCCTTTGATTGGATGTTTTCTCCTAGAATATCCATTTAAGAATGCCTAGTCATTCTTCAGGTTGCATTTCAGACTTTCTCCACTGTGCCCTCCACTGGGTAGCTCTATGTCTTTCCTTCTCTTACCCTTTCAGTTTCCTTTTACATGTGATCTTTCCCATTAGAAAATAAGCTCCAGGACTTACATGAAGTGATGTTAAGTGAAATGAGCAGAACCAGGAGATCATTATACATGGCAACAACAAGATTATACACAATCAATTCTGATGGAAATGGCTCTCTTCAACAATGAGATGATTCAAACCAGTTCCAAGTGTTCAATGATAAAGAGAGCCATCTATACCCAGAGAGAGAACTATGGGAACTAAGTGTGATTCACAACATATCATTTTCACTTTTTGTTATTGATTGTTTGCATTTTATTTTCTTTTTTTCCTTGTGTAGCATGGGTAACTGTATAAATATATATACATATATTGGATTTAACATATATTTCTACCGTGTTTAACATATATCGGACTACTTGCTATCTAGGGGACGTTGTGATGGAAGGGGGGAAAATTGGAGGAACACAGGGTTTTGCAAGGGCTAATGGTGAAGAATTGTCCACTATTTTGAAAAATAAAAAGCAAATAAGAAGGAGGTAGAATGAAGAAGAAGGAAGAGAAGGAAGAGGAAGAGGAGGAGGACAAGAAAAAATGCAAGCAACATGTACTATTTAGTCTTAGAGGATAGTTGATGGGATAAAGATATAATCTCTCTCAATTCCCAGCTATTTTCCTAATCAGGATCCTAGCCCCTTGAGAATTCTCAGCAAATAATAAACTTTTTTTTTTTTTTTGGACAACTCAACTTGGGATACTGCGAATTCTTTTGTAAAACCTGCAACACCAACCTGAGGACCCCCAAATGCTGTTAAGGTATCTTATCCCTCAACAAAAGAACAGATAGAAATAAATATGGTACTTCACTTTGAAAACAGCCTGAGGTTTGCTTGTAGAAGTGGGCATCAGAAATATTGTAACTTGTGAGTTATTTTGAAGTGGTGCAGTTTTCTATATTCTTGCTGTTTCTCTTGGAAGAAATTATATAGAAGCAAACCTGAAACTAAAAATTCAAGCTGTGCTCAAAATGTTCCCTAATATAGCAATTTCAACAAATCTGCATTTTCAAAATGCACATTAGAGCAGAACTGACTATATTATCAATTGAGGAACCATCTTCATAGAAATGAAAATTTAACACATGGAGTGAATGGAATAAGAGAAAGCCCAAGTCAGAATCTGGGAAGACTGAAAGAAAGTAAGTCAGCTAGGAAGAGAAACAGAAGACATAGTGTCTTGAAAAACCTAGAGAAAAGAGAGCATCCAGGAGAAAATAATCAACTGTTTCAAAGCCTTTAAAAATGGTCAAGAAGAATGATTTTGGGGGAAGGGCCATTAGATTTGGCACTGTATGGGATGGATGCTAGACCTCTTCACCCAAAATAATCAGAAACATCTTCAGATACAAAGAGAAAGCATTTATTCAGTTCCTGCAGGGAGAGGCCCAAGTACATCTGGAAGGCCTCTCAACTCCCAACATGGCAAGCTGGAAATAGTAAAGCTGATTAAATAGCAAAAGGCCCAAGTCTTTTCATTGGATGGAATAAAAAAGAAGTAACCATTATTGACCAGTGGTCATCAATGTCTACTTCTTGTGGGTCAAGTCACTTCCTGAAGCTCAGACCTAGGTTCTGACATTTCTTACCCTAGAACTCTAGGCCTAGAGAGCATTTGATTTAGGCCTAAGGTTTAATCCACTCCGTGTCATAGATTTTTTGAGAAAACTTCACCTGGTCTCATTCAGCACTTGAAAGATCATTGATAATTTTGGAGAGCAATTTCCATTGAATTATGTGGTTCAAAATAAGAATCAAAGAAAGAGTAGGGAATAAGCATTTATACCACATCTACTATAAGCTAATCACTGTGTTAAACACTTTACAAATGTCATCTCATTTGATCCTCACAAGAATCTTGCAAGGTAGCTGCTCTTATTACCTTCATTTTACACTTGAGGAAACTAAGGCAAGCAAAGGTTAAATGACATGCTCAGATCACACAACTAATAAGTAAAGGAGGCTGGATTTGAACTTAGGAATTCCTAAATCCAGGTCTAACACATTGTCCACTGCGTTACCTTGCTGCTCTAAAAAACCCATAAGGTTTAGAACCAATGAAGTGGAAGTACCAATTATAGATGGCTTTCTCAAGGAATTTAGTTAAAAAGAGGAGACAAGGTATAGAATGTTAATTAGCAGGGATGACAAATTAAAAATGAGGGTTTTTTAAAAAGGTGAATCCAGCAATGTTTTTATATGCAGCAAAGAAGAAAATGACATCAGGGAAGAGAATGAAAATTGAAGATAAGTGAAAAAAGTGGGATGACTGAAGAAGTGATCTACTGGAAAAAGGATGGGATTTGATGAAGGTTGAATATAGAGTGGTTTGCCTCAGCAAGGGAAAAGACTACAGGAGTAAAGAAGGACATAGTGGGCAAAGATATCTAAATGATGTGAGATACCAGAGGAAGCAAAAGCTTTCCGTAAATGGCCTAAATGTTTTCAGTAAGCATGAGGTGAGGGCCTCAGCTGAAAGGATATAGGGCAGGATTGTTATGGGGAAACTTGAGGAAGGATGGAAATATTTGTGTAATGTTCTCTGTGGAGATTTTCCTGGGGTCTCTGGGAGCAGCCTTCATTTCAGTTCAGTAATCACCATAAGTGCAGCCAGGTGTCAAAATTCCAAATCCTTTATTATCTCTTTCAAAGTCCTATCTCCTTCACTTGGGGCTCAGCTAGTTTTCTGGAGGCCTTCCGGAGTCATGGATTCAGTGGGAAAGCAAAGGAGAACAACTTACCACCAAGGTGGTGTGAGATGGGATGAATCTGTCTAAAACCAAGGGCTTGTGCTCCAGCCTTGTCTCTGAATGTCCCTGGCTGAGGCTTTTAGCTTATAAGCTCCACACTGAGTACAAAGCAATCATTATATCACTAGGAAACCATTATTTGTTGTAGGATTAAATCAATGCTAAACTAGATTTAACCATTGTCTCCACCATTCCACTTAGTACCTTGTTTCAAGTTCTGGCCCATAACATCTCCTTGTAGGATTAAATCAATCATACTGAGCCATGCTAAATTAGTTAACTATTGTCTCTATCAATTCCACTAACTTAGAACCTTGTAAGAATCCTTTCTTTCAAGTTCAGAGTTCTGGCCCATAACATATTTGGAACTGTTTCAGTGGTTAATGAGAAATAGAATTGATTTAGGGAAATATAATCTAGGGATAGAAGGTGAGGACTAAGAATGGGATTAGGGTTCTTAAGGCAGAGGGAAACATGGAATGATGTAAGGAAATAGCACTATAAATCCTGAGACATTATCTATAAAGTAAGTGATTATTAATCGTGGCCATGAAAAAGAGGAAAATGTGGAAATAACTGAGTCAGAAAAGGCTTTTTCTGTGAGGAATCACAGCTTTTAGAAATGGAAAGAGAAACCCCAAAGTAATTTAGGCCTTCTCCCTTATTTAAAAAGGAAGAAACTTATGCTTAGAGAAATAAGAAAATGTACCCGAATTCAATTTATATCTACAATGCAGGAAAAAATAGCAAAAAATTTTGGAAGTTGGTACTGGTAGGGCTTCAGGAAAATGGAAGCTCTAACATGCTGTAGGTGAAAAGACATAGGTACTGTGGAAAGTAAAATGATTACACATTAAAAATCTCAAAAATGACTAAGTATTATGTCTGTCCCTAAAATATCCTAAAATAGGAAAAAGTTTCTGTATAAAAATATTCATAGCTGCTCTCTTTGAAATAGCAAAAAATCACAAACAACTTATGTGCCTAATAACTTGATAACGGTCAAGTATGCCATGGTATTTTAGTAAAATGGAATATTACAGTGCCATAAAATCATAAAAATGGAGCATGTATTAAAATATGGAAAGACCTACACTAAAGGATGAAAAATTGGATGTACATAACTAGGATAATTAGCACACGTATGTCAACTATTTTAAAATGAAAAAATCCAGAGGCAATGCAAAGTTCACACAAATCTAGAAGAAAGCAATTTTTATTCATTTGTGTATGTTTTTAAAGATTTGCAGAAGTATTTTATAATCTATATCATATTTGATTCTTATATGACTACACTGTTAGTCAAGTATTACAGGCAACTTATCCACATTTAAAAGATGAGAAAACAGAGATTAAACAGCTTGCCAGAGTAATGCAAAAGACATTCAGGACTACAGGCAGTATTTGAACCCATTCACTCAACAGTCATTAAGACTAGTACTTTCTTTATATCATACTGTTTCCTATATTAAGTCCTTCTACTAGCTAAAGTGAAGATAATTTTAAGAGTTTTCTTATTTATTTTAAAAAATATTTTATAAATTTACCTGACTTTTCCTTACTACTTAAAAACCCTTCTAATTCCATACTACTAAATTTCCTCTTCCATGTTACACAGTGATTTATCTATATATTTTCCTTCCCGCAAATATTCAAGTGAACTTCCCAGATAGTTTCCTATCTATATTGATGATACTTCTGTCCACACAAATTCTTACAACACTAAATAGCAATTTTTTTTGTCTCAAAGAAAGATCAAATCATTTCTTCTTAAGTGCAGAAATTGTTTTTATCTACACTATTAGATGTTTTAAACTTATGATATTCATTTATTTTTTAAATGCGTGAAAATATTGGCTAATATTAATTTATATCATAAAGTATGTCTAGCACCTCAATTATCAACACATGATATTATTACTAATATATTAGCACCTTACTGTATAGTATCTGAGTAGAATTCTATACCTGTGATCTTGGTAATGTCAAATTTCTCATTGCCTTTAGGCAGCTTTATTCACTTGCTGATTTGGTTTGTTAAGGAGAACTTCCTTATTGGCAGTTCATGATCATTTTTATACATAAACCCCTCCAATTTTTTTAATACTTTCTCTGTAAAAATACCAATCTGTGGATTATTGGTTAATTTAAAATTAACAATTTAGACTTTTACAAAGGAATGAGCAAGAAAAATAGAAACAATTAATATTGTGATTTTTAAAAATACCCTGTAGAGTTACAGCAAATCAAACACAAACTGTTTTCTTTTAGATTTGTTGTTTTTACCAAAACAAATTAGATTGGTAGACAGGATCAAATGAGATAATTTTTGTAAAGCACTTAGAACACCAGGCACATAGGAGCCACTTAATAAATACTTATTGCACTCTTGGTTAAGTTAGTAAAATTCCAACTATTAGTTCAATTCCTTCTTTACTGTACATATATATATATATATATACACCTATATAAGGATTCATTTTATATTCTTGGAAAGATTTAGTATCTCATATCAGAAGTTGGAAGGAATCTAGGGCATCATGTAATCCAGAGATATCAAACTTCTGCCCATAATACTCTGGAGTCATGTTTTAACAAAATAAATAAAAACATAGTATAACATGGATAATGTTAATTGCGGTTTTCTAAGATCTCTTTCTGAGTCTGACACCAATGATATAGTCCAACTCCTTCACACACCTTCCTTTTTTCTTTTTACAAATGATAGAATCAGATGACCTGCATTCAAATTTTACCTCTGATTTCATACCACTAATGTGACCTCAGCAGTCATTCCATCTTTGTAGGGTTTCATTTTCCTTATGTGTAAAATGAGGAAGATTGGACTAGATAGCTAGGTCCATAGATGAATGCTCCAATAATGCTTTATACAGAGGTACTCACTAGAAATTGGTTAAAAAAAAAATAAAATTAATGTGCAGAAACTGTAATTACTTGTATATAAACTAACTTTTTTTTTTTTTTTAAGAAAAGCATGATATAAATCAAAGCTATGAAGGAAGATTTCCACTGATTACCTAAAGGCCTCTACTTGCCTTTACCTGCTATTCTTGGTATCTTTGGTTTGACAGTTCTGAGTGGTTTCTGTCAGGTAATTCTTCTTGGAGGAAAAGAGGATAGCTAGCTCCCTGTACAAGTAGTACTACATGGAACTTTGCTAGAATCTTAAACTACTTAGAAAAAACCTTCAGCATCTCAGTAAGTGACCTAACCTGCACTTGGAGGCTTCCAAAGGTGGAGAACTCATTCCACTTTTGGATGGCTATGATTATTGAAGTTTTTCCTTCTGCTGAAGGCAAATTTGCCTTCTGGCAACTTCTACCTCTTATTATCATGGTTCTACAACATGGCTCTTCTGATATTGGCCTCCTAATGAGACAAGGATCAAAAGGATGGGATATGTTCAAAGTGGGAGAAATCTTTTCACTCTGACTACTAGGGAAGAAGAAAGTCAGTGAAGAGATATGCAATTCCATTTAAATATTTTTGAGGAAAGCACTACCATCTTTCCAGTCATTAAGTTTCCAACTTGGAGTTAAGACTCAACTCCTCTCTATTCCTTATCATAAAAAGCTGCCAAATCTTATATCTATTTTACTTTCACAACCTCTCTCACATTTTCTCCCTTCTCTCCACTAACAGAAGCATCACCTTATGTAAGATCCTCAGTACTTCTTGCTTGGACTGTAACAAGAGACTAACTGGTCTCTCTTTTGTTAGACTCTTTTTTCTAATCCAACTCTACCCAGCTGCCAAAACCATCTTTCTAAGAGACAGACTTAGCCATGCCATTCCTCTACTCAAAACTATTCAGCCCTCTTCTAGGGAAAAAAATACAAAAATCTTCAACCTCAGACTTAAAGCACTCCACAATCTAACTCCAACAGTTCTAACCTTTTCTGTATTATCCTCAATACATTCTCTAATCAAATGGATCTACTTACAAGAATGAACTCATTTCTCTGTCTTCACCCACGTTGCACCCCAAGCCAAATTATGTATCCCACTCCACAAAGACTTTCTCAACTAATGCTTTATCCTTTCCCAAATTATTTTGTTTTTATCTATCAGTCTATGCATCTCTTAGTTGAATGTAAACTCCTTAAGAATAAGATCTATTTTCATTTAGTCTTTATATTTCCAGCCCTAATAGTGTTTTACATAAAGTAGGTACCTAATAAATCTTTGCTGAATATGGTGGAATAATTTTTATTCTTTTGAACATATGTGATAGGACCAACACTTTCTTGACCAGTGTCCCCGAGTTCCCCGACTTCCTCCTCCCAAGCAATCTGACTGGCTGAAGCTTCCAGGCCCCAGCTACATATAGTCAGTGCCTCTCAGACTTGGTGAAAACCATGTGAATCATTATACCCTGATAAAATACTGACCAGACAAGTTTCCAGATCCAGCTAGAATGGAGAAGAGGCCTACAACTTTCCTCCATTATTCAGAGAAGCTAAACGCCTCTGTATCCCTGTTGTGCATAAAATAAAGTAAATCTTCTGACTCCAGTCTAAGCTATATGATACTGACTTCTGCTTGCCTCAGTTTCCTCAACTGTAAAATAAGAATAATAACAGCAGAGTTGTTGTTAAGACTAAATACAGTATTTGTAAAGCACTCAGTACAGTGCCTGGCAAAAGCCCTATATAAATGCTTATTCCTTTCCATTCCCCCTCCTTTGTTCAATGACTCATAAGTGCTTCATTTCATCCCAACAGCAAACCTGAACTAACAGGGTACAGGGGTTAGAACACCTAAAACAACATGCAACCAGTTATTTAAAGTGATTCTTTGTTAAATAAAAAAGGAACAGTAAAGACAATGGTAAATTAACTTCTAGTTTCAAAGAATAAACAAGAGGTAATAAGCATTTCAATATATTTTTCCCTAAAAAAATTCCATGCCAGCATTACTGCTTTTGACCACTTTTCTGAATAAACAAAAACTTTTTTTGAGTGAGAACTATATTCTACAAAACTGAGCTGCTGATTTCAGTATCCCATTTACATTGGCAAACCTTTCTCCACTCATTGATGGGGAATGGAAAAACATTCCTTTTTTTTTTTTTTTTTTTTGCCATTATCCCTGTATTGCTGAAGCACAAGCTATATAGTTTAGACCAATCCTCTGGCCAGTTTCAATGCTTAGCACAGGGCCTGGCACATAATAAGCACTTAATAAATGATTAATTGTTGCTCCATCAACTCTGCTAATGCTATTTGAGGTAAACATCAAGATTTTTTGGGTGAAAGGAATTAACATGAAACCAAATATCAAAAATAAAGTTTAAACCTACCAGGGGGAAAAAAAAACAGGTTCTTAAAAGAAAACAACTAAAGTTTAAACTATTAGAAAAAAAATTAAAACTATATTAGGAACAACTACACATGACTCCAAACTTAAGCACAATATTGAAAAATAAAATATACATTAAAATTAAGAAGTACAATCAACATCTATAAGGCAGAGGATGATGGAAAGGACTATTATTAAGCCATAACTAGGAATCTATAACTACAACTAATAATCTAAATAGTCAACATCTCACTGGATATTTTTTTTTTTTTAAGCATCACAGTGCTTGGGACTAGGTGCCTCAAGTGGATAGAACACCAGTCCTGAAGTCAGGAGGACCTGAGTTCAAATCTGGCCTCAGACACTCTTTTAACACTTCCCAGTTGTGTGATCCTAGGCAAGTCACTTAATCCCAAATGCCTCAGCAAAGAAAAAAAAAAAAAAAAAAGAAAGAAAGAAAAAAAAAAAAGAACCACAGTGCTCAGCCACAGGTATACAATAAATGCTTCCTGATTGTTTCAGTTGCAAATTACACACACACACACACACACCCCTCCCCAAAGGGTATTACAATTTATCTCCACTAAAAACAGCATTATATATGTATTTCAATTTAATTGTCATGATTACTCCTTCCAAGTTAAGTTGATGGCCATTCATTCTTGAATGCCCAATTCTAATTCATACTGTCCTATAAATTGGACCCCAAACACAATTTCCTTGATGATGGCCTTTCAGCTACTGCTCCTGAATATAATTTTTAAGTCAACAGGTATTTATTAAGTGCCAACTCTTACTCTGAAATAGATCTAAAACAATGATTTCATTAATGCCATCTATGTAGAACAAACAGGATTCTCCATTAAGAGATTATTCCTTTATTATTACCCATTTCATTTAAGGACAAACAGCATTCTACTGTAACTATAAAAATGTATGTATTTTTTCCTTATCAGGAATCATTCTTACTGTACTACGTCCTATACTTCTATTAACTATTTCCCAAAGATACTGTAGGATCCTCTCAAATACTGCTTCATTATTTGGCTTCTATACCACTATTTTGAAGCACTGCCAAAAAGTCTGTTTTGTCTTTCCTTCTTTAATTGAAAACAAGAATGCTAGTTTCTTTAACAAGGCAATTAAAATACTACAAATTCTTAAGACTCCCTTTACCCATGTTCTACCTGTCTGTAGCTAAATTGGACTTCCTGAGTTCACTCAAGTAAGCACCTTTCATAATATACTAAGGGTTTTTAAATCATAAAATAAAAGCATTAAAAGTCTTAATAGTTTTTTATTTACAAACTATGTTTAAAAAATTATCTTATGACATAAAAATCATGATAGAAACTTCTCATGGAGAAACTTAAAAACATCAATGAATGTTGAAAAGTATATTTTAAGTAAATTGCTAAGGCCTAATAGAATCTCAAGCTATTAGGCTAAAGCCTAATAGAAGTTCAAGAAGACTTTAATTTTTATTCATTACAAAGACCCCAGAAACTTATCAAAGAATAAGAAAAAGCTGAACTAAGCTATTCCACATTTTGAAAAAGATTATTTTTAAAGAATGAATAGGAATTCTCTTTTCCTTAAAATTATTTCCTTCCCCAAAATACTAATGTTCCTTAGAAATCAAGGCAATCTGAAAAGACTTACATGAACTGATAGCTGAGTGAAGTGAGCAGAACCAAGAGAACATTGTACATAGTGACAATATTATGTGATCAACATGATGAACTTGGCTCTTTTCAGCAATGAGGTGATTCAAGACAATTCCAATAGACTTGGGATAGAAAGTGTCATGTTCATCCAGAGAGAAAACTATGGAGACTAAATGTAGATCAAAGTATAGTATTTTCACTTTTGTTCTTGTTTACTTGTTTTTTTCTTTCTTTCTTATGGTCTTTTCCTTTATGAGCCAATTTTTCTTGCACCATGACAACTATGGGAAATATGTTTAAACTGCACATGTTTAACCTATGTTGGATTACTTATTGTCTTGAGAGAGGAGAGAGGAAAGAGGAAGAAAATTTTGGAACACAAGGTTTTGCAAAGGTTAAAGTTGAAAACTATCTTTGCTTGTTATTTGGAAAAATAAAATATTATCAAAATTTTAAAAATATCAAGGCAATATAAGGATATGCTATTACATGGTCACAGATGGAAAGCTAATATAAATATATTTATATTCAATAATGCCAGGATAAACCTTGAGTTCAAATGAAATTCCCATCAGAGATAGTAATGTGTATTAAAATACACAGTTCACCTTTGAGAATTACGCCACACGCATTATTCTTTTATTTTGGCCTATTTTTGCTTCTAAAAGCTCTAGACTATTTATTTATCACTACCTCAGAATGGTCTACTGCACAGTAATTCAGGCACAAGGGAATGACCTCCTCATCTCCACCTAGGATATTTTTCAAAGCAAAAAATTTTGGGGAGAAAATGTGCTAATAAAGCTTTCCATGATTTCATAAATATATTTATAATATTAGTAAAGGATGTAGACAGACATAAAACAGGTTTAAATAGATACAAACAGATTTCAAAGTGATAATACATTTCATGACATCTTAATCTAGCTTTAAAATTCAAGTGATTCTTGAGAGCTTAAAAAAAAAAAAAAGGCCTTTGTAAATGCTCCTCTGAATCAAGGGGTAGAAAAACCACCGAAATTGACTCAAGAAAACCAGCTAGCACAAAATAAATAAATAAATGAAAAACAGTGTATTAAAGGGTAAACCCAAAATTTATTGTGTGAAAGGCAGACACAAATTTTTAATCCCACCAGCACCCTCACTATGGGAATGCTACTTATTCCTAAATAATTCTACAAAGAGGCTGATATAAACTACTTAATAAGTGTAAACTCCTTAAAATAACTAGTGTTATAATTAGTCTTATTCTAATCTTCCCCTTTCCTTTAAATTGTATGCTCTGAAGACACCACCCTTTAATTGAAAATTAACTTTATTATTGTTAGTTTTTATTTCATACTAGAATTATAAAAGCATCTTCAGAGAAGTCACTAAATTCCAAAAATCAAGTTACAATGAAAACTGCTTGGTCCAATTTGCCAAGCAGAAATCTCTACTATTTCACATTGTCTAGCTTTCATTGTAAAATAATATGCAGCCACAGTCACATTCATAAAGACTGTGAAGTGTTCTTAAACTTAGGAAAAACTGTATTATGTATAAAAATATTGGTAATTCATATTCAGTATCTACAGATTGGAATATGTGATTAATTCTCACAACACATTCCCTGATGGTGTCAGATATAAGAGTATCCCTGAACATCGCATTTATGAAAGATAAAAGCATTTAACTGTAATTTTTTCATATTAAAGTTTAAATTGAGTATGACAAGGCTGCTTAAAATATAGCAATACTTTAGTATCATTGGGAATAATATTTTTAACATAAGTGAATTTTAAAAAAATTTGAAATGCTATCCCCTCAAGTGTGAAAACTTTGGTCACTTTTTCATGAAAATATCTCTAAAAGATATTACTAATATATTTCCTATGTTCTGAAATAGAAGATCATATATTTTGTGGTTGATTCATGGTCAGTGGCTTGAATATCCATTATTATATTACATATGATACCATTACGGGTTTGCATTTTAGTTTTCTATATCTTCTGTGGGTGTCAGACTATCAGCTATCCCTTCTACTGTTTCTGTGCCTGATTCATAGGCCTTCTATCTTCTTTCTAGGTCACTATTTCTAATTTGCTATTATCTGGCTAAAGAATCAGAAAACCAAATTTGTTAAGAACTATTAGATAAAAATAAATAAGGCCTCTGTTAGAAATCCAAGGCAAATAATACTGGCATTAGAACAAAGGGGTTTGTGACAATTATTTCAAAACTTTCTTGTTGGAGGTTGAAATTAATTGGGTATATTACTGTACTTGCTATTTTAGGGGAAAAGATCGTGAAATTTTAAAAAATGATTTCTAAATTTTTAGTGTTTGCTGTCCTAACATTCAACTATTTACTGAAGTAGAGCAGGACTTTCCAAACATTTTTGGTATACAAATCAAACATTTACTGATAATAAATCATAATTTCATAATTCCCCATTCAGTCACAAGACTGTCCCACAGTTTAAGAAGCTCTTAAGTAGAAGAAGGTCAAAAGGAAAAAGCATCTGGGTGATTAAAATCTCGAGTTGTGTGGCCTTGTCTAAGTCACTTAATTTAATGTGCTTTTCTCATATGTAAAATAGAAGATAATCCATTTGTTATCTTGTTGCTGTGATGCCAACGTCATAGGGCTACAGGTAAGATTAAATGAGATACTGATTGTAACACTTTAATGTAATATATAAATGCCAGCTATTATCACACTCATCATTTTCATCATAAATAATACCAGAAAGATTCCAGAGTGCTCAAGTTTTGATTTTAGCTACCTAAATATTCTTAAAATACAACCATAAATGTAAAATGAATGCAAAAATAATTTGCTAATATGACTCACAAAGGCAATGAAATCAAGACAAAGATAATAGTATTGAATAAACATATATTACACAACTCCAGCATCTTTCTGAATTCTTATCAATGAACTGTTCTTCAACTAGAAGTTATATCCCATAGGGAAACTTGAGAAACCATATAAAGAGTTCTAGAGAAAGCTAAGTGGAGTCATGGCTAGAATAACAGCCCTGGAGTCAGGAGGATCCATCCTCAGACATTTGACACTTACTTGCGATGTGACCCTGGGCAAGTCACTTAACCCCTCTCCACCCTTGCCTCAACTCAGTTTCCTTTGTATATACTTTTCAATAAGATCAGAAATCCTCTTTCCTTTTTAACTGCTATACCCTATAATTACCCACCTTACAACCCATCCTCTCAAATTAGATGGATAACAATTCTGATAATGATCTATTAATTTCAGAAAAATGAAACAAATTAAAAGTATTTTGTTCTGCCCTCTTCAGAAATCTGCAAGGGAGGGCAAAGAGAAGATAAAAGAGAGTGGTCTGGAGAGTCATGGTAACCAGAGCCAGGAAGAGATGTATTAGAATGAAAAAGAACACGGGTTTAATATGCCCAAATTCGCACTCTCTAGACAACTTTAAAACATATAATCATGGAAAATTTCTTTTAGACTTTTATAACAAAGCAAAATTTCTAAATTACCAGGTTTTGTTTTTCTAAGTTATGATCCTGGACACTAAAGAATGCTAAATCTTTGGCAAACATCTTAATTCATAATCAAAAATGCTATCCTCTTTCCTTATTACTTCAATCATTCCCTGGATATATATATATATATATATAAATATAAAAAATAAAGAATACCACATCCTGCATAAAGACTATTTTACCAAAATGATGTTATATAAGTAGGTATCTTCCCATTCTAAACATTCTTGTTAGAAAAAAACAGAGGTAATTTTGCTATTTCTACAACTCTTCCTCAAGATTCCAAAGAAATCATTTATTTAAATATGACATGCCTCTACAAAAGAATACCTTAAAACAAAACAATTAGGTAAGAAATACTAGAGATGTCAGTAAACATCTACATTTTCCCTGATAAATCAATTTGCCTACTCAGTTTGATGTAGTTTAAAAGTTTCATTTCACCAGATGTAATCATTGTAAGAAAACCCTACAAAAACTTGTTTAAGATATTACTAACAGTAGTGTAGACTAGTTTCCTTAAAGTGAGGATCAAAAATAAGCATCATTTCAATGGAACACCTCTGATTATAATTGACATTTAGTCTTTAGACAAGCCAGTATCATAAAAAAAAAAAAAAAAAAATCAAGACTTGTAGCCACACAGGAACTACAAGCTGGCTCAGAAGAGTTACAAAATACTATTCATGGCTGTTCTGGTAGATGTTCATCAAAGTTACTTTTGGAAGATACTTTTTAACCTTAAGTTATTCCAAAACACTTGAGAAAAAATGAAATAAAGATACAAATAAAGGTTAAATGACTAATGTGACCAACACGCCTGATTCTCATTTTGATCTCTTAAATATTTTAAACAAAGTATAGCATAACCTGTAAAAACTGATTAGATTAAAAGAAAAAAAAAATACCTCAATCAAGTTCTGAATCACTGGAATTTTTGCTCTATTTCCTGTTAAAACACTGATAGCATCAGCATTCAACACATTCTGTCTGTACAAGTTTAAAAAGAACTTTTTTCTAGGATCCCATAAGACTAAATTTATAGTTAATCCATTCTGCAGTTCATTTACCTGACATTGCTCTCATTATTTTTGACTATCAAAATGCTCAGCAAAAACTTTATAAAATGAAAAGAAAATGAGTTCAAAACTAGCAAGTGATTTAAAAAAGCTTACTATAAAAAAGCCTGTATGTCAAGTGCTAATTAGAACTGAATTTTAAAAATTCAAGTTTACGATTCAAATCTTACTTTTCAAATGTAAAATGTGTGTGTGTGTGTGTGTGTGTGTGTGTATCGACAATTCCTAGACAGTGTAAAACACACGTTAAACAAAAGTAATAACTGAGAATAGAATAAAAAAAGCCTTACTCCGGTCTGCTGCATATGGAGTTTGAATAAAATTGATCAATATTTTTATGTGAACTTGTTAAAATGAACTTCCTTTATTTAAAAAATGAATGAATCTGACCTTAGTATAAAGTATTTACTTTAAAAAGACAAAATGGATGCAAAATGAGTTACTTGGTGTTAAGGTCACTTACCCATTTGGGACCAAATTCTTTGCAAAGAATAAAGAGTACGGAAAACCCAATTAAGAGTCCGGACTTCGTGAATACAGGGGAGTGGGGGTGGGGGTAGGGAGGGGGGGAATGACTGAGGAAGCTGCAAATTCCCACTACTAGAAACCTCTCTTATCAGAAGCATTTGAAGAATTTCTCCACAACAATTAAGTTGACTTGAAGAATGGAAACCCTAACATCTCAAATATACTATATATGGAATCGAACACGACCAAACATATAAACACACAAAGTCACAGTTTCCGACACTTCGGTATACAAATCAGTCGGACGAACCCCACAGCACCGACAACACTGCCACGCACCTGTCACCTGTAAGGACATTTACTCCTCTCCCTTTCCCCCCAAATAAATACACATCCCATCTGCCTTAGCCAGGAGCTGAAGCTAGTGGGACGGAGGTAAAGAAAGGAGATTAGAGAAAAAAACCTCTCCTCCGGGAAGGCACGGAGACCCCTTAAAGGGCATCGTTAAAATGGATGGAGAGGGAGAAAGGAAGAACCACTATCTCCCACTCCTCTTAAACCCCGCAACCTCCTGCTCCCACCCCAGGCCAAAGGCTTCCTTCCCCACCCCCATCCCCATTTCAGACACTAGCACACACAGAGACACTTTTACACACAGCGAAGGGGCGGATCGAGGGCAATGGGGCAGAAGCGGCGGCGGCGGCGGCAGCAGCAGCAGAGCAGCAGCGGCGGCGGCGGCGGCGGCAGCAGCAGCAAGAGCCCTCCCCCACCTTGGGGTTCTCCCCGGTGCCGAGATCCGAGGAAGCCCCCGGGCGGGTTCTGCACTCCCTCGCTCGCTCCCTCCCCCGCCGGCGGTCCTCCGGCTCCCGAGGACGCTACCTCCCCCTTGTCACAGTGGGGGGAAGGGGAGAAGGGAAAGGGGGTGTGGAAGGGGAAAACGAGAGGAAGCGGCAGGCGCCCCAGGCGCACAGGCCTGCAGAGCCCGGAGAAGATCCTGCCAGCCGGGGCCCGAGGGAGGTGCGGGCAGCCGAGGGGAGAAGGGGGAGGAATCCGGGGAGCCCCGCAAAGGCCCGGCAGCGCGCTCCGCTCACCCTTCACCGTCGTCGCCGCGGCCGCTGCCGCCGCCGCCGCCTCTCCCACTAGGGCAGCCGTCTCCGTCTCCGTCTCAGTCTCCGCCGCCGCCGCCGCCGCCTCCGCCACGGCCGCCGCCAGCGCCGCCGCCGCCGCCGCCTCCTATTCCACCCGGCAGGGGGGACACCTCAGCGCTCCCTCCCTGCTCAGCCCCCTCCGATCTGCCGCCGCCGCCGCCGCCGCCGCTTCTCGTGGCCGAGGGGGAGGGGAGAAGAGGAGAGGGGGTCGGGCTGGGTCGCTCCGCCGGCGGCAGCAGCAGCAGCAGGTCGAAGGCGATGGGGTGGGTGGGTGGCGGCGCCGCTCCCCGATCCTCTCTGCTCGGCTCGGACTTGCTCGGCCTCCCTCCCTCTTCCCCCACCCCCCCCCCCCCCCCCCCAGCCCTCCCCCCCCCCCCCCAGCGCTCTCGCTCGCTCTCGTTCTCTTCGCCAGCAGAGTCCAAACCAAAATACTGTCACACAATATGGCGGCCCGAGCAGCGGGCAAACACCGCGAGATTTCGGCTCCCCGCCCCCTCCTACACACTCACACACACATATACACATACACCCCTCCACACTCCTTGCTCCTCCCTCCCGCCGCCGGGAAGGCGGGGGCTGACCCGACGGCGGAGAGATGCTCTTGCCCTGCCACCTTCTCTCTCTCTCATCTACTTTCTTTCTCTCTTCTCTCTCTCTCTCTTCTCTCTCCTCTCTTTCCTCTGTCTCTCTCTCTGTCTCTCTCTCTCTCTCCTCTTTCTCTTTTCCCTCTCTCCTCTCCTCTAATTTCTACTTTCTCTCTCTCTTTTCTCTTTCTCTTCTCTCTTTTATCTCTCTCCTCTCTCTCTTCTCTCTCTCTCTTTTCTCTCTTTTTTATCTCTCTCCTCTCTCTCTTCTCTCTCTCTCTCTTCTCTCTCTTTCTTTCTCTGTCTCTCTCTGTCTCTCTGTCTCTCTCTCTCCCTCTCTCTCCATCTACTTTTTCTCTTCCCTCTAGTTCTCTCTCCTCTATTATTCTCATTTTCTATTTCCCCCCCCCCATCAATCTCTCTCTCTCACCACTTCCCTCTCTCTTTCTCGCTCTCTTGTTCCCTCTTCGCCATCAATCTCTGTCCCACCACTTGCCCTTTCCCATCACTTGTCCCTTTCTCGCTTTTTTTCCATCTCCCCTGTGTCATTCTCTCTTCCATCATTCTCTCTTGTCTCCTGCTCTTCCTCTTTTGTTCTTTCTTTCTCCCTGTCTGTTTCTCTCCATCTCTCTACCACCACTTTGTCCTCTCTCCCTCTTGTTCTCTCTCCTATCCACTTTCATTCTTTCTCTCTATCAATCTCTCTCCCTCATTTTCCCTTTCCCTCCTCTCCCTTTCTCCCAAACTCTTTCTCTTTCCTCTCCTCTTCATTGTCTCTTTTTCCCTCTCCTTCTCTCTTACCTTCCATGTCTCTCGCTCTCTGTTTTTTCCCTCCTCCTCCTCTTCCTCCTTTTTTTTTTTCTGCTTCTTCTTCTTCCTCCTTCCCCTCCTCCTCCTCCTCCTTCTCACATACATCTCTCTGCTGGTTTAAAGAGAGAAAGTGACTCCAGAACAAGCCTCTAATCTGCAACTAACAGCACACAGCTAGAGTTTGAGTTAAACTGAAGAGTTAAATAGACCTTCTCCTCTTTCCATCTCCATTTCCCCACCCTACAGAGGAGCTTCCCTTGTTCCTAAGAATGAAGTGATTGTAGAGACTGGGTGAGGATTAGAGAGCTGAGTACCAAGGATGTGCTCTTGAGTTAGTTCTCTCGTCTTTCTCAGGTTTACACACACACACACACACACACACACACACACACCCCTTCATCTCTATGACAGATGGCCAAGCAAGGAAGGATGGGGGAAGGGAGATAGGGAGATAGGAAGCCCTAGTAGTGGGAGATACTGTTGCTACTTTTCTGTGCTTTTCCTTACTCACAGAAAAGAGGAGGAGGGGTATGCATTGAGGGGAAGATGGAGGAAAGAACATGGTGGAAAGGAATAAAAGATACTGGATATTGCAGCTTCTGCTCTTCCTTCCTTCCAACTTTGGTTGCTGTCTGGGAGCAAGGGATGACCAACTATGTATAGGAGAAATGATTCCTTATGGTTGCCTGAGATGCAAGACATCCCAATTAAATGGTAGGATAGAGGACCCAACTGCCTCAGATCATAAAGGGGGAGATGAAGCTCTACTGGTTGTGAAAGAACGAGGCATAACAGGGGCATGTTACAGCAAGTGAGTATTTATTTTTTGGCAGTCTAGGAAATTATAAGTGAGAGAACCTAGTTTACTGACCTTGGATCTACCCCAAAGTCACAGCTTTTAAGAATTTCAAAAAAGAGTTGAATATTTAGTGTTTTCAAGCCTTTAAAAAATTAATCTTAGTGTTGTTTATATTGTAGGGGTTTTTATTTTACTTTAATTGTCCATTCCTAGAAGTCCTAGGAGTAAAGCCAGAAACATTTTAATGTTGTGAGGTGGGAGTGGGGCATAATTCAAGTCTTTCCTATTTACCCAAAAGGGGGAACATCTGTTAAATTTCCCTCAATAAATGGACTATCACCCAATTTGGAGTAATTATTTGAAATTTTTTTCAAATTAAAAAAAATTGTAGTTGTCTGATGAAATTCCAAAACAGTATTGCAGTATTGTGTCCTTATCAAAAATGTCCACGTCCACAAATTCTTCTTTCAAAAACTTCTTAATGTTTATTCCTCTGACAGTTCCGAAAAATAAGGTATTTTCTTCCTTCTAATTACAGTAAAATCACTGTAGATCCAATAAGATTTTTAATATTTGATGCTCTTTAAAATTGTGGTGGTTTCCCTACTCAACTTAAAAAGATAATAAAAAATCATCAAGTCAAACCAACAAGCTCTTATTAAGTGTCTACTATGTGCCAGATACTGTATTAAGCACTGCTCTGAAATCCTATGTAATGTCACCCAATTTAGGTCCTTAACATAATTGAAATAACAGTTATGCATTAATTTTTTTTCAGAATCTATCTTCTTAGAGTTGAAATTTTTGATATGTATTCCCACTGAGAAACGGCATATGATAGTGGTAGAGATCAAAGAATCAGGTAGACTCTTGAAATCCTGCCTCTGACCTACAATGGCCTAATAATATTCGGGGAGTCACATATCAGTGCCCCAGGCAACTGTAGGTGTAGGTCTGTATAGATAGAGATGTTTCCTACCAAGGAAATCACAAATTCAATATAAATTCTCATTCTACTGATAATATTGAGAATAAAGAAAATTGGGAATTCTTTAAAAATAAGTATTTTATATTTTTGTTTCATCTACTGGTGACTGGAAAACTGATGAAAATGTAAATTTCTCAAATCTCTGGAAAAACTATGAGTAATTTGAAAGAAATTGACTGATTAGGTAATTTAAAATTAAATTGACCACATGTTTGAAATCTGTGAAGTCCTCTTCCTTCTATAGAAGATTATATATATATATATATATATATATATATATATATGTACAAAAATTACAGGGAAGATGAATTAGTAACAGAATGGTAAAGGGTCAAATTCATTGAATGTGGAAAGGACCTAGGTTTGAATACAGATCTATGACCTTGGGCAAGAACTTCCCTTCTTAAGACCTGGATTTCCTCATTCATAAAATGAGGAAGTTGGACTAGGTGACTGCTAAGGACCAGTGTAATTCTAAGTCAATCTCATGATACTCTTGTGAAGATAGAGTCCTGGTGACTCCACCTTCATGGGCTCAGACACTCCTTCTTTTCTATTCTCATTACCACTGTCATCTCAGTATGTGATTACTAATACATAGAACTATCCTCATAATTGAATAGATTACCATTCATTAAAAATTCCCTCTTCAAATTTTCTATAGAATGTTATTGAGGTCTTTCTTTTGCATTTATCACATTCTACTTTGAACTTGGTTGTGTACTGTTTTGTCTCTTCCATTAGACTATAAAGTTTATTGAGAATAGGAATTGTGTTAAGATAAGCTTGAGTAGTAGAAGGCTCTCTTTTTTACTATTTTTGTTATTCCCCAGACTTGCTAAGTTTGTTGTTGAATCGAACTTATTTAATCAATTTAATATTTTAATGCACCTACAAGGGGCTTCAGAGTATATTGGTAAGAATACACTCCTGCATCTAAATGGAAAGCCTTACATTTCAGAGTTCCCCCACTCTCCTAACATAGACATATTAGAACAAATATCTATTTATCCACTAACTACAGAGCTCAACAATGAACTTGAGATTCAATAAGAGAAGCTATAGAGGAGTTTTAGGAAGTCAGGGTTTCCTTTGCCACAGATTTCTAAGTGACCTTAGCAAGTGACTTTACTTAAACTCAAATTTGTTTATTTCTTCATTTGCAATTCAATTCAATTCAACTAGCTTTTTTTTTTTAAATAAGCATTTTCTAAGTTCTAGGATTGTACTAAGAACTAAGTGTATACAAAGAAAAAACACAATCTTTGATTTCACAGATTTTACATTCTAATAAGGGAAAGAACATAGAAATATTTAGGTACATTTTCTCTTTCTCTCTATGTATATGTATATATATATATATGTATATATATATAAATTTGTATTTGTCTGGATTCTGTCTTTGGGGAAGACAGAGACAGAAAGTATATGAAGATAATCTGAAAAGGTAAGACATTAGCAGCTGAAGGGACCAAGAAAATATTAGCTTTAAAATGTAAACAACTATGAACACAAAAGATATATACAGAATATATTATAGTAGTAATTTTAGAGGGGAAGGGGAAGGATAATGGGAGGGAAAAGACAAAAACACTAGGAAAGGTTTCCCATAGAAAGTAGGATTTGATGAGTTTTGAAAGAAGCCAAAAGAAAAGAGAAGTACAAAATATATTATAGTAGTAATTGTAGAGAGGAAGGGAAAGGGGAGGGAAGAGACAAAAACACTAGGAAAATTTTCCCATAGAGTGTTCAAAGATGAGTGTTCAAAGAAGTCAAGAGGAAACAAAAATACAGAGGTAAGAAAGCAGAACAGACAGCCAATACAAAAACACCAAGAAGGAAGATGAATTATCATGTTTGAAGAACTGCAAGTAGAGCAGTATGTTAAATCTGGAGTAGAGAGTGAGAAGAGGCTGGTAAGATATAAGAAGCTTGAAGGTGGATTGCAGTGGAGAGAAATTTGAGATAAGGTCAGTTACAAGACTATTTCAGTGGTCCAGATGAATTGTGGAGAGGAGGTGATATATTCAAAAGATGTCGTAAAAGCAGAAACAGCATTGTTATAGTGTTTTAGGGCACTTTTGCTCAAATACTTAGTAAACATTACTTCCTACTGAGCTAAAAAATAAACAAACCAACCACATATTCAATTGTCTATACTACTTATGTTTCTTTTTAGAATAGAGAAAATAGTTCTTATCATGTAATCATAATCAGTAATCATTTTTTAAAGAACCTATTATGTGCCAGACCAAGGTGTTAAGCACAGGCAATACAAATATGAAAAAGAAATATAGTCCCTGCCCAAAAGGACCTAAAATTTAATGAGACAATACTCAAAAGGAAGCATAAAAGTTGGAGGGACCAGAGGATATGTTTATGGAGTCAAAATTAAGCAAAGCAGCTGATAGAAAATGAATAATTTAATTGGAAAATTCTGAGCCTTCTATAAAAGAAGACTTGGGAAAGAATTTGCTTCACTTTCCAGCCCTCCAACCAGGGTAAAGAGGAAGCAAAGTGTGCTGAGAAGGTTTTCGGTATCAAAGCTGGATTAGTCTCCAAGTTGATGAGATTTCAGGTGGTGAGATTTTCAGGCGATTCTGGGAAGCCATGATACTCGTGGAGTAAGAAACATAGAAGCTGATGAAAGATGTAGTTTTTTTGTAGTTTTGAGTACACTTTCCCATTTGTCTACTAATTTCCACCTTATCCAATTTATAAAATCTAATTTAAATACCACCTCTTCCATGGAGCCTTTTCTGACGACCCCTCTTCATAATGATGCTCTTTCTACTGCCTTGTACCTCATATTTATTTAGACCTTTCTTATGCATTACCATTTATTAGTTATTATTATAATAATGTGTGTATCTCACTCATTTCTCCTACTAGACTATGAGACCAGAATGCCCCTATTTCTGCCTCCTAGTTTCCCTGATTTCCTTTAAGTCCTAGCTAAAATCTCATCTTCTAAAGATTTTTCCTTGACCCCTTTTAATTCTAGTAACTCTATACTCCAGATTTAATATACTGGTCTACTTGCAGTTCTTCAAACATGATAATTCATCTTCCTTCTTGGTATTTTTGTATTGGCTCTCTGCTCTGCTTTCTTACCTCTGTATTTTTGTTTCCTCTTGGTTTCTTTGAACACTCTATGGGAAAATTTCCCTAGTGTTTTTGTCTCTTCCCTCCCCTTTCCCTAGTAATAGGCATTAATTCTAGTAATTCTTTTGTTGATTATTACTCATTTATCCTGCGTATAACTTGTTTGTGTATAGCTGTTTGCATGTTGTCTCTCCCTTTACACTCAGAATAATGCGCACTTAGTATAATGCCTGGTATTAGGTGACCTTTAATAAATGTTAACTGACTAACTGACAAACTCCAAGAAAGCCAGAAACTGTAGCTTATTTAAATTTTTTCTTTGCCCAAAGCTAGCTCAGTTGCAAATGCTTTTCTGCACATGATGCTTAATAAATGTTGAATTAAATTGAATTGAGTCATATGTGTTAGGCTGGGAAGTTGGATAGTTATTCAGGTCTACTTGAATGATTTTCTTTCAGGGAAATCATAGTTACAATGTGACAGACAGGGATCTATATATATCCTCCATCCACTCTTTAATTCTCTTTAAGTGGGAAAAAGGGAACTTGCCTTCTCAAACCTTGCTCACACCTTCCTCTTTCAGTCTCACTATCTCATCACAGATATACTACCACCTTCAGCAAAGTGGGACTTTGAAATTTCTGGGTTACTAAGAAGGAAATGAAGATTTAGAGGAGATACATGAAAAACTTCTAGTTGTTTTCCTTAATACATGTTCTATTTCCACTACCCTGTCCAAACTATCTTTTATGTATTTTATTTTTCAAGAATCTAGGTCTTTATGATTTAGAAATGTGCCAATCTCTAGTTCGGGACTGGGGCTTGCTAGTTACAACTGAGATGAACAGTGTTCTAGTATCTCTAAATAGAACCTTCTGAGCATTTAAGCTTGCTACTGAGTCATTTCTTTCCCTTATCCCTCCAGAAGCTCTTATCATTTTAGTCTGGATGACACACTTAAAAAGAAAGGTTTTTTCTCTGAAGATACTTGTAAATAGGCATTTTCTTGGAGACATTTATAGTTATTTAAATTTTTTTGTTTGTTTTTACATCAACTAAATTTCTCTCTATATCCATCCACTTTTTCCCCTCCCAGAGAGACAACCCACATGGCAAAGATAATTATTTTTAAGGAAAAGGGGAAGAAGGAAAAAAAAACCGTAGTAAACTGTTAAATATATATATATGCATATAATATATCTGGCAGTATATGTAATGTCCCAACCAATGGATCTCTTATCACTGTGAGGAACTCAGGAGGGCAGGGTTGCAGTGGAAATGTCTTCTCATATAACTTTTTTAAGATTCAAGCTTATTTTTTGTAATTTTGCATCATTAATTTTCAATTAGGAAATATTTACTCTTAACCAAAAATGATTTGACATGATCAGGCCAGTATCAAAGTTTTTGGTTTAGTTAATAAATTAAACCATTCTTTTGGCTTCCAGAGGTACCACATCAACTGTACATGAAAACTTCTGTGTACAAGGAAGCTCTGTATTTAAATTCTAAGTTTCAATTAAGCTTTTCATAAAAGGTTCTCATCCTTTATTAACTGAAAAAAACAAATAGCTTTTAATAAGAGAGGAGCATCTTCCTATCAGGAATAACTGGGGCACTGAACATATTATATGTTTTTTCTGCTTCAGATAAAAAATATAGTAGCTCGATGTTTGAGCACTTGGGACATGATGAAACCTCTGACTACTTCTAATGATTATATGTGTTTTGGTGTAGCCAAATAACAAACAAACAAACAAAAACCCTAGCCACTAAGCAGGAAGAGCCAATGACTTAGTTGGCATAGATACTCAGCCTTGGGGTCTCTTCTGCAGTCAAGTAGCTCTCCTTTGAGTGGTCACTGAAAGTGTTGACTTCCTCCCCATCCTGTAGCAATAGCCCCCAAGAGAGGTTAGCTAAAATCCATATCCTGTTTACATGAGCCTGATCTCAGGATCACAGGGCAATGAGTATCAATTTTGAGATGGCTAAGTGCAGGCTGGGAGATGAACCTCTTTATGTTGAGAGATTTGTCTGTCCTTGGTCCTTTGATCCAAGCTGATAGTTGACAAGGAGAAGAGTTCCCTGTGATTATTTTAGTGATCTTGAACCAGATGACCAAGAGAGAAGAGGATGTTGCAGAATCAAGGTGAAGTGTAAAAATGCTTATTCAGCAGTCCCCACAACTATTTAAGGTTTAGATGAGCTCAACTTCTTGGAAAGTATAACTGTAACTATTATGTCTGCGCTGTCTTTTTGCTGGTGCATATCTGAGTGATTCTCTGACTCCTACTGCCTGAAGATTTGTGTGTTACATTTCAGTCTTCTCCCATTGTTCTCTAGGATTTTCGAGAGATTGGGAGTGTGGGAGTGAGAGATTGGCTCAAGCCTCCATCGAATGTATTCCCTTAAATTTAGGAGATTCAAGCACTATCATTTGACCACTTAATAGCTAGATTACAAAGAAATACATACTTACTTAAAAGGTATAACAAAAGCAAACATAAATATTTCTCTTTCAATATCTTGAGGGTGAGCTTTTCCCTAAACTCCACCCCTCCCAGGGTAGAAAAGGGGAATTAAATTCACAATTTAACTCAATTCTTTCATAGCTTTAGTTCTTCCAAATTCCAATTCCAATCTCCTCACCCCACCCCCTATGGGTTTACATCATGGACCTTGGCTTTTCAAGGCTTTCTTGCTGAGCTGGTTACAAAACCCAGCCTGAAATCTTGGGCTTTAAGGTCCTTATGCCTCAGATTCCCTTGTTAGAAATTCTGTCCCTTTACTTAGAATTGAAAAGCACAAACAAAAAAGTTTTAAATTCCAAGTCTGTTCTTAAGGGCCACAGGACTTAAGGGGGAAGGATATGATATTCTTTTCTGCCTAGTCCTCTGCAAGGTATCTTTACAAAATAGGCTTTCATTACAGGATGCACCTTCAGGTAAAGTTAAAGACACAAACAGTCCTAACTATATAGCTAATGGACAGAGGCTATTCCTACTCATGTGACAGGTGAATATAGAATATCTATACCTGTATTAATCCTCCAAGAAGTAGATCTCTAATATCTCCTACATGGGTGCCTCCACCTGAAGTGACCTAAACATGTCCCCAAACTCCCATTACACATGTTTATAAGTGTTTTTTGATTAGCATTTCTTTTGAGTTTAATTACCTGTCCCATATCTGATTCACATTATGTATTGGATACCTTTCTACTACCCTTCCCTGATTTCTTTTGACAGCCACTAGATATGAAATAAAAGTTAAGGCTTGTGCAATTTTTTCCTAAGCATCAGGGCAAGATAAGTAATGATCCAAAATGTGAGAAAAGGGAGCCTAAACTATCTCATTAGAGCTCAATCTATTCAGAATGAACCTATTTGGATTATTTGTCTATGTCCAGAATAGAAAGCCCTTCAATGGAGATCAAGAAGGCAATGATCCCAACTTCCCTGTACCAAAAAGTAGCTTTTCATTTCTAGATATGGCCAGTCCTCTATATTGTTGAGTGTTACCTTATGTCTGTCAACCATTAAAATAGAAGCTATAAAATTATTTCTAAGACTTTGAAGCTATAGCATTCTATTGGCCTAATTACAATTAATTCATTATGAGGATTTATTCTGCTTTCTTAGGCTATGTCCCTATAATCATTTCTCTATAAAAATACATCTGATTATATTGTAGGGGACGTGGAAAAAACATTGCAATTTTTGCTTTTCCATCCAGCAACTGTTACCCTTTGAGTTTCTTCATTCCTCTGTACCTCAAACATCCTGATTCATACCCCTACCCAAAAAAGAAAAACTCACTGGAATTCCAAAACCACCTATCAAAACAACATAATATGTAAAAGCTTAAGAAGGAAAGGAATGAGAATGAAGGCATTTGTAGCATGACACCTTGCTCTTTTTTTCTTGCTGCTTTTCACTTGTTGATTTCTTACAGAAAGACTAGGGGACAGTTTTGTTTGAATTTTAATTTCTGCTGCCTACCGAGGTAAGTCTAGTATTCACTCTTCCAAAATTATACTACAATAAAATAAATAGGTGGGGATTTGGATTTGCTACAATGGGGTTTTACTCCATCTATCCATGCAATAAGGACTTGTTGAGTGCCTTCTATATGCAAGGCATTGTGTTTGGCTGTCATTTAGCTGCAGAGATAAATATGATATATTCCTTGATCCCCAAGAATTTGTGGTTTATGTTGTAGACACCTGAATGCTCCTCAGTTCTGCTTGTATTGAGCTGCAGGAACTTTTAATTATTTCATGTCAGCATATTCTATAATTATTTCCCATTTATGTATCCATTATTCTATCTGACTTTAGACAGGACTCAGCTCTATATTTAGGAAATACTCACAAATATACCTTCTTAGATACCTCCTGCTTAGAAAGTATCTAATATTTAGAGATACTTCTTCTGAGGAACTTTCCAATCACCATATAGCAGACATTCATTATGAATATAGAGTTATGACTTCAGCTTCAGACTGAAGTTTGGCATCTTGTTAGAACTTAATTTTGATGGTATTTGTTTGCTGTATTAAAGTGGTATCAGTAGTTAGAGTATATATTTAAAAAGAATGAAATATAAATAGCTTTCAAAAAACTTTTAGTCTGACAAAAATTTTTTCAATGAAGAAAAATCCTTTTTCTTTTCATCTTGACCTCCTTAAAAAATAATAAAACTCTTGTTAAAAATATATATGCATATATATATATATATATATATATAACCAGTAAATAAACATTTGTTAGGTACCACTTATGTGCCAGCTATTTGCCAGAAACTAGGAATACAGATTCAAAAAAGCATAGTCTCTTTCTCTCCAAAGTTTATAATCTGAAGGGAGAAGATAATACACAAAAGGA